>NC_066869.1:40013437-40313437 GCF_022985175.1 Labeo rohita | reverse complement strand
GGTTAAAAACATGACAATCTCAAGTATAACGTAACTGACACAACTGTACACAAGTCAACAAAAATTTACAGATAATTTACTCACCCCCTTGTCATCCAAGATGTTAATGTCTTTCCTTCTTCAGCCGTAAATACATTTTGTTTCTTGAGGAAAACATTTCAGGAATGTTCTCCATATAGTGCCTGTGAGCTTCAAAGGGCTCTAAATGATCCCAGCCGATGAGTTAGGATCTTATCTAGCAAAGGGATCGGTTATTTTCTAAAAATATGTACACTTTATATGCTTTTTAACTTCAAATGCTGGTCTTGTCTAGCTCTAGCTGTAGTCTGTGTAATCTGGGTTAATACAGTTAGGTATGTTGAAAAATTCCTATCTCATTTTCTCATCCAACTTTAAAATTGTCCTACATCGCTGCAGAAGCACCGACCCAGTGTTTACAAACTGAATGTGTAAAGAAGATCAAATGCCCTTTACAAAAAAAGGTAAAACAGTGATGTAGGACAATTTTGAAGTTGGAGGAGAAAATGAGATGGGAATTTTTCGACATACCCTAACTGTATTGACCCGGATTACACAGACTACGCATGCACATTGCAGAGCTAGACAATACGAACATTTGAGGTTAAAAAGCATATAAATTGTAATTTTTATTTATTTATTTATTTATTTTTAGAAAGTAATGATTGTTTCGCTAGAAAAGACTTTTTTCTCGGCTGGGATTGTTTAGAGCCCTTTGAAGCTGCATTTTGGAAGTTCAAATTCGCAAACACCATAGATGTCCACTATATGGGGAAAAATCCTGAGTTGTTTTCCTTAAGAAACATAATTTCTTTACGACTGAAGAAAGAAAGACATGAACATCTTGAATGACAAGGGGGTGAGTAGATTATCTGTAAATTTTTGTTTTAGAAGTGAACTACTCCTTTAATACCTACACTCTAAAAATTTTGTGATAAAAACATGCTAAAGACTCAAAAAAAAAAAAAAAAAAAATGCTGGGTAATTATTGGACAGAACACATGCTTGGTTATTTTGACCCAGCTGGTTGGGTTAAATGTTTTTACCCAACATGTTGGGTTGTTTTATTTAACTCAACTATTGTTTAAAAATTGCTATATTGCTGGCTTAAAAAGTGGCTGAAAAAAAAAAAAAAAAAAAAAATCCCATACAGAATTACTAGAGGCAACAGCAATAATCAATACGCAAGAACAGCCAAAGACAATAAGACAAACTGAATTTATTTTGGTGAATACATCATAGTTTACAATATTACATACATTTAAGCTTTTAAAGTTAATTCAAGTGTATTTAACCATCCTCTGCAATCCCTTTTCACCTAAATAGTGCTAATTCACGTGTCAGTGTGTGTCTGAAATTTGAGTCAGTGATGGGCTGCTGTTCGGCAGAAAAACTACGAACCTCAGACCGCCACCTCACGTTTCACTCATAACTGAAAATTGCCATTTTCTTACTCCATAACCTGCCCATAAACAAACAGTACTCAGATTAGATAACATATTTTAACATCAAAATAAATTAAATTCAGTATAATAAGAATAAAATCAGTTTATGTCATACAAGGCAAAAGGCATTTCCATCATGAAACACTGCTGACGCATTTAGCTTTAACATTGTTTACAGCACAGACTTTATAGATGACATAAAACATATACAAACCTTCATTTCACTGAAGTCCACCATTAGGCAGCGCTGAGAATTTCTCTCTCCTGAAGAGGATGAAAAGCCTGTGCTCCAACTGTAACCCAACAGTTGGGTTGTTTCATCGGAGGGAGAGGGAGGGGTGTATAGTTTCAGCTGTCAGTGAGATTGACCCAGTCACTAACCCAGCAGCTAGGTAACACAAAAACTACCGGCAGTGGAAAAAATATCCCAACATATGACCCAACAGGCTCAACCTAGAAGAGGTTGAGCCTGCCTTTTAGAGTGTAAAGAGTACACCAGGACACTAGAATGGACGCCAAATAATTGCTAAAACGATGCATAAAAGCTATTTAGCTAATGATTAACATTATTCAGCAGCACGACTGGCCTCTGTGACATAGGTGAAGAAAGAAGTCGTTTTAGAGGAACAGCAAGTGATTAAATTAACAGAGTGTCCTAACCAGCCATGACGCGACAAGATTTCAGTGACAAGCAATTTGTCTCTCCACACCAAACGTGCAAAAGGGGGCATGACATACAATCAGTCTCAAAACAAAGCCAATCAGAACAGTTCTCTCTGTTACGTGCTCTCTCACATTAATATAATGTACAAGCCTAAAAAAAACCCTGATGCCTTGTATTTACATCACTTGCATAATGGTTCACGAGACATCATGCTTTTTACATTTCTCCTTCTGGAACTTGAGAAATTTGTCACAAAATATCTGACTTAAAAAGACAAAAAACTTAAGCAATTTCAATCTAGATTGAAATTTCATGGAAGCTGCAGAAATACAAACCAAAGAGCTGACAAAATGTATCGCAAATATATCACCAAAGTGTTTAGATAAACCAAGACGGCGGTGCTATTACTAAGAATGGGAGAAACCACAACACAAATTGTGGTGGAATAAATGAGCAATTTGTAAAGTCATTGCGTCATCTCGGCTGTCGGTAAAAGCTTGCCACAGAAACAGTCAGTGTCTTGAGACATGCACATGTCTCAGAAATGCACAGGTGCGCTGTCTGGACCCACCAGAAATATTTGATTTTTTAATGCTATTTGAGCATTCATAGGCAGGATTTCAGGATTTCCCCATTCAAGTAAATAGGACCTGGTCTTGGATGCCCAAAAAAAGCTGTCCGGAGGCATTGCAAATATGGCCTCCAAGTGTACTGATTTTCCCTTAAAAGAGGAAAATTAATCACGTTATGTCAGGTTCCAACAGTGTTATATTTACTACGTATCTCTGTATCATGTTATGGCACCTAAAGCCTCTGAATAAAACCTGTTTATTTTACTCCCTAAGGACAGACCTGACTCTAAGGCAATATGGCGTAAGTGTTAAATATGTATAATTAGGTGTACAAGTCTTTGAATGTGTTTGATCGCAGCTTACAGCAGATGGTGTGCAGACATACCTATAACACTGTATGTTCTCAACAGACACAATCTGTCTCAGAAACAGGTGTTTCACCTCTTTTTGTCTTCGTTCCTCTTTTTACAGACCAACATCCCCAGCCGAAGAGCTGTCTCTGTTGACTCGGCATGCTGCCGTTTCACGCTTGCTTCTTTCCCAGTCCTTAAGAGGCCATTTCAGGCAGTCCTCGAAGACTGAGCGACACGTCTCCCCTTTTGCTAGCCCAATAAGTGCTATTTGTTTATTTTTAGGCTGTATCCTGCTGACCCAGGAGAGGCTTTTAGCACATTTCCTTGCTTTTCCACCCCCTCCCTCTCTCTTTTTTTCCCCCCGTATTGTTTTGAGCATTTTTGTTCCCCCCACTCGTCTTTTGTATTGAACGAGTTTGCTGGAGGGAGAGAGAGTTGGCAGGAGAACAAACGAATCTGTCGGCGACTCTCTCACTTTCGCTCAATCTGTTGCTCTCTCTCCCACCTCCTTCCACTGCTCGTTCTCTCTCTAAGCAGCACAGGTGTTGCTGTGGCAATGATGGCAGCCTTTGTCTGGCACCATGAACTTTGTTATTGCATCTACACACTCGAACATCCTAGATCAGACAGACACACAGACGAACGTATGTACGCACACACGCTCACCGATCCGTTGTATCAGTGTCCTCGGCGTTTCATCATCAAAGCAGCGTGTGGCCGGCGGTTTGAGGAGCAGAATATGAAACGGATAAAACAAATCGTTTGATGTCGGAGAGACAGGCATGCCGTCAGAAAGTACTTAAGCTCTTCCTCCCGACGGAGCGCACAAATTCCTCTCTTTCTTTCCTCATTAAGTTTCCTTCGTCTTCACGCTTCTTTTGTCTTCCCCGTCAGGGCAGTTTCAGAAAGCTTGCATCATTGTTTATGATGCATTATTGTCAGGAGATTAATGAAATAATAAATATTGACTTACTTAAACATTCTGTCAAAGGATAAGGCGCGTGATCTTTGGGTGTGTACGAGCAGCCGTGCATTTCAACCCAGATCTTTGCCCGAGGAAACCAGTTACTGATGTGACTTCAATGCTCATAGGCTATATTTTTCCACGAATCTCAATAGAAGAAAAAAAAAAAAATGTTTTTCATACCAGTTCACTGATTTAGTGAGCCGAGCGGTTTACTTACTTGTGTTGACAAATACGGTTTGTTCTAGCAGTGTTTACACATGAGGTCCAGCGGTGGTGTGTGGTCGACTTCTGAAGTAAGGCGGCCAAGTCTTAGCTCTGTGTTTGCATTCTTTATGTTCCAATTCCACTTGATGTTAGCACCTTTTACTGGTTAAATTCAGCACCAATTTTCCTTAAAGGGGTCATCGGACGCAAAACGCACTTTTACATGTTGTTTGAACATAAACGTGAATTGGCAGTGGGTGTACACAACCACCCTATAAAGATAAAAATCTAATCAAGTAATCAAGTAATCAAATCAAGCCATTCTCAGCATCTTGTCTGTGTGATGTCACAAAACCCAGGCTGCTCCTACAATAGCTGATTGACACAGACGTCTTACCTTAGACCTGCCCTGAGTGAGCTGTGAACTGTCCGCCATTGTTTTGACGCCAGTGCAAGAAGTAGACAAGAATGTCTTCGATTGAGCTATTGAGGTGTTTTGTTGTTGGATTTAATAATAAACATAGCAATCGTCATTTACTTCCGACATCTGAGTGGGTAAAGACGCAGAGGATTAACGTTCGTTTTTGAAGGAAATATGCCCAGCGATCCACATAAATGCGTCTATGTTCGCGCGAATCATTCACGATCTAGCTTATTAGCTTACAGCAACAGTGCATGTAAGGCTTTTTTTATGCATCTTTGCAAATTACCTTTCTTAATAATGTGCTACTCAGCAAGTTTCATGGCTAGACCTGGCTAAATGCGGCTAAAGCAAACTGAAAGGTTTGTCAGCCCATGGAAGAGAGGGGCGGGGTAAGCAGAGCTCATTAGCATTTAAACGCAAATGTAACAAAAAGCTTTAAAAAGGGCTGATTTTGACAAGGTTAAAAGGGTGTTTTTTTACACTACCACTAAGATATTTTAACCAAAGTATGTTATAGACTTCTCATTAAGACCCTAATGAATCACATCAACTTGTGGAAAATGGGCATCTGATGACTCCTTTAACTTCACAACAATCAACCAACATTATAATATGGCAGCAGCAAATTTGCAACAAGTATAAATAGCAACACTCAACTTGTCACATGCATTTTGCCATTTCGCTCCTTGACAGTGACATTTGACTAACATTTGTCTACCCTTCTGTACGTCAATATTACTTCATATTTGTTTAGTTTTATTTCTTCATTATCTCCATGTCAGTTATTTTATCATCCAATTTTTTTGGAGGAGACACAGTCTCACGTCTCCTCAGATAAAACGCCCAGATGGGATCGCATCTCAAAGAGATCACACTCATCGCCACCGTACTGCCACACATCAACACCAAAGAGGAGTCAAGCAGCCTTTAAAGTGTAAATATATCAGAACGACCTTTGTTTAGTCAAAAATATGAATATGCGTTCATATATTTGAAGATGAAAGGGTCGATATCTAACATGTGTCCGACCTCATCCGTTTGAGTCTTTGAAGCGCTTCAGAGAACTATGTTTTGAAGGCATTCTCATGTTAACCTTAAAAAGCGCGCATTACCATGTGATTGATCACCTGATGATACGACACGGATGAAAGGTGTTTGTGATTCACAAATAAGGTCAAAGCGAACGCAAGCAAGAGTGAATTTTTGTTTCCCGCCAATTTGATTTCTTTGTTATGATCTTTAGGTCTTTCATTCAGTTACTTTATTTACTAACGCTGGACTCGCGTTAGATCCGCAGACTAAACAAAAGCACATCTTTGAAAGTGTCCGTCTGAAAATCTGTCAAAATGCAATTACAGCTGAAACTACATCCTATTACAGCAGATGGCAAGGTGTCTAAGAGACTTTGGGACATCTCCTGGTCTCAAAAGAATAAAAAAACATTTTACAGGCAATTGAATATGTAAAAATGTGTGTCATTGAGCGGCAAGACAGGAGTGCCACGATTATGGGTACGGCATATAACAACATCGCACATGATTGGGCGCTTAAGGATGACAAATCAGACTCACAAAAATAACACAACTATGATGTCATCAATAAATCAGCACTACACCATTGACACTGTTATAATTCGTCGCCAGAAGGGGATTGTCGGTGAACAATGGAACGCAGCAGAGTTTTTTTTTTTACCTCGGAATGGAAGGATGAAACAAATCGCTCGGATGTCAACTGAACGAGAGAGTTAATAATTCATTTGTCTGGTGGGGGGGGAGAAGGGATGAGAGAGGGAAAGAGACAGAGATTCTTTGAAGAAGGGGTACAGATGGTCATCAGATGGGGCTGAGAGTCTGAGTGTGGCACGGTGCTTTGACATCACCTGGGTGCACACACACCATATGCCACTAGACCTGACAACCTGCCACACACACACACACACACTCACGCACACACCTGTTTGTGAACTCACTCATGTTTAACACCTCTCTTCATGCATACTAATCTTGCCCAAAATGAGCATTTTGCAATCATCAATTCATTTTAAAACCAAACATTTTTACAACATTACTTTTTCATTGCATTTAGGTTAGGTTGTGCAAAACATTTTAAATATGTTCTAGAAATGACCTAAACAACAACAACAACAACAAAAATCATACCTAGAAACCTGTTTTTTTTTTTTCGTTTTACATAAAGGCCCTATAAATATCCAAAACGCAGAAAACGCATACGGAATCACGGAATGCAGTCATAAAAATGGAATTTTCTGTATAACACAGAATGTCCTTGAATTATAAAAAATGTGTGTATATATATATATAGGTTTAAAGTGACAGCTTTTACTTTCAATTCACGGGTTTAACAAGAGCTGTCTGTAAAGTCATGAGCGCTATCCACAAGCTTCCGGGGGGCGCTACTGTAAAAAAAAACAAAAAACTAACGTCTGTTTTCCGTTGTTTATTATGGGCATAGTCTCCAAACTTTTGATTACCCCTTGTATATTTAGATGGCACGAATAATGCAACCTACCTTGTAGTTCACATTTAGAAAAGCCATTTATTTTAACCATTAAAACACAGTCTTGAAAAATGAAAACAGGAAAAAACTGAATCCAGAAAAATGAAAATGGAAATGAATTTGAAAAAAATAATATGGAATTCGGGAAAAAAATAAAACTTTTTTTTTTTTTTTTTTTTTTTTTTTATAGGTGTCTAGCATTTGCATAAAAATCCATAAATGTTACTATGTTATAATAAGAATGTATCCTTTTTAAACCTTATTACCATGTCCAATCTAGTACTACATTCAGAATCACAAAAATGTTTTCACCACATTCATTTTTAAAAGTAAAGTGTTTGCCAATAACAAAATACTAGGGAAAGACAAAGAGAGAGAGAGAGAAAAAACATGGCACTCCAGTGTCTTTTTCTTTTATACTGTATTTCTGCCATTTTACTCTTCTGACTTCAAATGATAGTGAAAGTTACACAATTATCTGAACAAAAAATCTGAATAAAAGTCACATTACCAGAATGGTTTTGTGTACTAGCTCTTCTGAACACTAAATATTAAAATCTGTTTCCAGATGACGTGACATAATCCTGCATTCCCAGAGTGTTAGTTTGAAAAGTAGATAATCTCAGATGGCGTACTTCATGTATGAAGTCTGTAGAGCGTGAACGCAAAATGAGAGAGTGCTCCTTATACACACAAACACATATATACACACACAAACATTCAGGAAAGAGGTTATTGATGACACAGTCTGCGAGAGATAAGCATCATTACCCCAGTGCAAAAGAGAGGGCGAGAGAGAGAAAAAGACAGAGAGAGAAACCTAAAACTGAGTTTTGAGCTTTTTTTTTTCTTTTTTTTTTTCATTTTAAAAGCCATGATGTGTAACATGCACCTTAATTAAATTGTGATTATCATAGTCATGAACCAAACACTTGCACACGAACAACCATGAAAAACCATTTCCGTCACAGCTAGCTTGCATACATCACATAATAGCTAGATAAAACTAGATTTTATATTTTCTGAAGGAAATTTGAGAGGTGCTTGCCAGTGCAAAAACATACTGCCATGATATTAGCCTGACAACTTTCCCAGCATTTGCTATTCCATTGCTAGAGTTGCAGTGGTACTTAAATTGTATAAACTGATAATTAAATTCATGTTGTGGCCAATAATCACTAAATGACCAATATTATCAAACTTAATACGAATTAAACCCTTAAAAAAATAACTAAATACTATATATATATATATATATATTTCTTTTATAAGATTTAAACAAGGTTTAGATAAAATTATTTTAAATTATAATTAAAAATCCAATATTGGCAAAAAAAAAAAAAAAAAAAAATCATATTTTGGCTTTTTACCCAGCACTTTAGTATGGAATTACTATTGCGACTTATCTCACAATTCTAACTTTTTTTTCTCAGAATTGCGTGATACAAACTTGCAAATCTGACTTTTTTCTCAGAATTGTAAGATATAAACTCACAATTGTGAGTTACAAAGTCAGTGAGAAATAAAGTCGCAATTGCATGACATAAAATCTCAACTGTAAGTCATAAAGTCAGAATTCCGATATAAACTTACAATTCTGAGAAATTAAGTCAGAATTGTGTGATATAAACTGGCAATTTGCGAGTTATTATGTCAGAATAGTTATTATGTCAGAATTGTGAGATATAAACTCGCAATTCTGTGAACATATCAGTCTTTTTTTCTCCTCAGAAAACTTTACTTTATAACTCGCAATTGCAAGAAAAAAGTCAGAATTGCGAGATACAAACTCGCAATTGCAAGAAAAAAACTCAGAATTGCGAGTTTATATCTCACAATTCTGACGTAATAACTCACAATTGCCAGTTTATATCACACAATTCTGACTTAATTTCCATACTTTAGTGTGCTTTCACAAATTTCACATTAAAAACTAACTTTTTTTGGCATGTTTTACATGGTGAAAACCCTTTTAGAAAGCAACAGCACACTTCTCTTCAACTAGACACTCAATTTAAGGTACTATTCATGTCTGTAGCACAGTGTGGGACAAGTTATGTGTCCAAGTTTTATACTTAGGGTCAGACAGTTTGAAGACAGTGTGAGCAATAGTAATATTGATGTTTTCTTTAGCAAGAACCACTAATGATCTCTCATACTCCAACACACACACAAAACTACACCCATCCCCGCCTACCAGCTTCCCTCAAGGGAGAAACTAACAATGGGAGTCAATACTATATTTTGACATCGTAGACTTTAAAAAATGACCTGACAGGTGAGTGTGTCCATGGGAAAACAATCCTGTGTGTGTGTGTGTTGTCTCCTCTGAGATGAAATGCCGAGCATGCACAGATCATAAGATGTGAACTGTGCAGCATAAAACAGGGAGAGAGAATAAATAATGACTGAATAGAATAAAACAGGAAGGAAACAAGTCACAAAAAGGAAGTGCTAGAGTGGCAAAAAGGCGAATCGGCATTAAGCCCTCTCAGATCCCTACATATCCATGTGAAAAATAGACTAGCGAAATAAATGACAAAAGAAGAAGGAAGACGTGCTAAAAGCTTCTCCTCTTGAGGAGTAAAAAACAGGGGACAATGATTCCCTGTAAAACAGGAAGTTGAAGACCGTCTGACATGTCCATCCCGCAGCAGCTATGAGAGCCATAGATCACTCATCAAGCCGGAGTGCTGCGTGACACCAACTGAAATATGAAGAGCCGTTTCTTTTGACATCTGGAGTAAATCTGCGGCTCAGCGCTCAATTCTGACACACTAAAGCCACAGCGCCATTTTATGATGACAACAGAATATTAAATTTATATCTCCCACCCTCCCCTTCCTCCCATCTTCACTCTGTCTGTTCCTCCACCTCCTCTTCTCCCTCTCGGCCTCCCTCATTTGCTTGTGCGGAGGAGGTTTAATACACTGCTGCTTTGCGGTTGTCCTGAGGTTAAATGGATATTAGAAAACAAGAACAATGTATAAAAGGTTGCCATCAACAGTGTTGGGAGTAACGCATTACAAAAGTAATAATATTACAGTAGTATATTACTTTTTGCTGTAACGCAGTAATATAACGCATTACTAATAAAATGTAGGTAATATTACTACTCGTTACATTCTCAGTGACACTAGTTACAACAACGTATTTAGCTCAATATTAAGTGGTGAATTTACCAACACCGCAAAAACAGCACCAGAGGACAAAAATCTGTGGGTAAATTTGTTTATTTCTGTTGCTGGAATTCGATGGTTGAGATGACTGCAGAAACGGATTCTACATTTATCTACAAAATAACACTCCCGTTATTTTCAGTTCATCAGAGAATACATAAGAATGCATAGACGGGTGCAATCAATGTGCGACACCAAACTTTCAACACTGAGAAATAGCACAAGTAACACCTGGAAACACCTGGACTGGTGCCACTAACACTAACCTAATGGAGAAAGAAAAGCAACAAAAGCTAAGTTTAACTAAGAAAAACAGTTTTAATACCCGTTTTTATTAATTCATAGTCTTTACATAAAATGAATGAATACGCGAACTTTACGCACTTTATGATTCTCAGAAGGGGCTTTTTTTGCTAGTAATTAATTTAGGTATGTGAAACATTATTTTTATGTGGTTGAAAACACTGAATCATTGTGATATAGGCTAAAAGCACTGAGCATGTCTATACACAAGGCGCAGAAGCATGTTGGAATTTAGCAGTCAAAGTTTAAATACACCTGTGATTGTCCGCACCGAATGGTTAAAATCAACAATTTTTGGGGGATTGGAGTGGGTCAAATTGAATCTGAGGTGGTACAAATCAGATCGGAGTGGTACCACTCAGCTGAAATCGCATTCAATTTAGATTTTCGCGTTTAAAATCGTATTCCAGGCGTGAAGGGTCCTTCAGACCATTGCAAGGGCTAAGCACCCCCAAGTCCCCCCTTGACGCCAGGCCTGACGGAAAGGAAACCGTATTAACAAAAATAAAAGTAAACACACTAACTTTTTGTTGTTTGTTTCCGCTGATCGATTGCGCCGGCACCTTGCGCACACACATTCAGACATACATCCTGTTCATTTTTAGAATAAAATACAGACAACCAAACATATAGATACACTGGTTAATTTAAATAGTGCTTACTGCGTAGTAGGCTACAATCCCTGCCGTTCAGCCTGAGCTCGGGCAAAACACATTGCTCATGTGTTGCTCAAGGATTTTTTAAGTGCGTTAAGTAAGCCTGTTTTACATAATAAATAATAGTTTAGCATTCAAACAACGCTTCATAACTTTATTTACCAGTGTTATTACTTTCAAAAGACAGTAACTAGTAATATTAATGTATTACATTTTGAAAGTAACTTGCCCAACACTGGCTATCAAAACAGTTGAGTTTGATTTAAAAATGTTTCTATTGGATTTAAACTGATTATATGATGCATACATATAGAATTCTCTTTCCCCTAAACTTCACGTCAGCTTCACTCACATATGGTCTGCAGGTTTGTTGTCATATTTCATTCTGCCTCTTTGCAAAGCATGCATCACATCCAACCCAGCAAACCTACTGAATTAGAAAAAAAGTCACACATATGAAGCAGTATATGTGATGACAACATTCAAAAGTATCAGTTTCATCAAATCGCGCAGGATGTTAAAATTGTTCTGAAGTCATGTTATAACATTGTGTAAGTAATTGTGTGAAAATTAGGCTTTATTAATCAAAACTCTCTGGGTAAATCATACTTTGTGTGAAAAGGTATAAAAGTTCTTTGAGTTTTACGGCCTCTAGCGTTCATTTTAACTGGAAACTGCAGTGAATCGTACATATAGGTATGTTTTTTTCACTTTTGCCAGAACGTATTTCCTTGATTACATCATGACCGGATCACCAATGATTTGTGCAGAAATGTGGCACAAACTGAAAGTTGAACTGAAATGTTATATTGTACTGTTGGCACTTTTTACAAAATCACTGTTACCCAAACAATAAATGGATTGTGTTTTAACATTAATTTATATTTAATTTAGTGATTCCTCTGCGTACCGCTAGAGGGAGCCTGAGTACCACTAATGGTGCTCGAAAGTCTTGAGTCGGACTTGTAACCCAAAGGTCGCGGGTGATATTTACACATATGAAAGGTTACTCTACAATAAAAACATCCAGTGAGTTTCAGACCTCCAAACTAAAACCCCAGTTTAAAATATGAATGATTTCTTTTTATCCTTCTGAAACGCCAGGATTTGAAATCAGGGTATCATGTTGTCACAATTTGACTTTGACACTCATTCATCATCGTCACATTTAATCAAGGAGGATGACTTCTGAATGACTGATGTTTATACATCAACCACAAGAGCGATACTGCTGTTTGGTAAAGAAAGACTTCTTGGTGCAAAAACACTTCACATAAAGTAACCTTGGGAAACAATTAAAAAACCTGAAACTGCATTTCATGACCATCATGACCTGTGATTGTTCTGTGTCGTAAAGCGGTTTCCTGCTGTTTCCTGCATGCATTACTGAATCAAGCCAGGGAACTAAATAATCGCCTTCACACTGTTCCTGTTAGTAACATGAACTCTATAGCACCTTTCACACATATAGCCTTCAGTGGTAAATTACCGTTAAGAAATCATGTGTGAGCAGGACCTTTTAAAAAATATCAGTACCAGTACTCTGATATCAGGATCAGTACTCTGAGCCAAAAGCAGCTGCGTGAATGTGAACAGCTGAAACAAAAATGAGAACATCAACAAAAACACCGAGCACGTTTACCCCTCCATTTTTACAAACACAACACTGGGAGACACAGCAATTTAGAAGTAATTTCTGATTAATGATGTCACAGAATTAACCGGTATTTTGGAAGTGATGTGTGAATGGTGCTTTACTGGTAAAAGGACAGAACGTCAGTGCCTGTGTGAACAGCACGTTTTTGTATTTATGGTAAAGTCTTTCAGATAATTTTACATCAATTTACTGGTATTACTGTAAAAGGGTATGTTATCTGCATCATAATTAATTATTTTATATACAAGCATTCAAAGATTGCTCTATTTATAATCACTGTTTTCAACAAAACCTCTGTTAAAATCAATGACAGTTTAAACTGCTCAATGAGTCTTTTTCAGAACTAAATATTTATTACTTATAATAAATTATATTATAATAATACTTATTATAGAATGTCAGATGATTGTTTTATCTGCTCGCAAGTTTTGAAACCCTTTTTAACTTAAAAAAAAAAAGCTTCATGCTTTATTTATCAAAAGACAAAATGAAAAACAGTCACTTAAAAGGTCTGTGCAAACTATACAAACTCATATCAACCAAATGAGTGGAATGAGGACTGCTTTTTCTTGCTCGATCTCCTCTTTGGTACACTATTGCATTACCTTCACCTAATTTCACTCATTAACATAACAGGGCATTCATACAATTATCATTATATTGTATTTGATAGAATATAAGCGGGGTAAAATTGCAGATTTAGCCTGAATTATATCAATCACCTACCCTTTAACAATAGGGATATATTAAGCGGCATGAATGCGGAAAGCCGTTAGTATTTAATTGAAATGTAATTGATTTATCAAGCTCATAATCTCATTAAATACCACTAAATCTCAGTTTATTAACAGCAGAGGCGTTACATGTCTCTCACGTGTGCAGAATTAGGCGAAGTGAATTATGAGGCGGTTAAATAGGGGCTAGCTGAGTCAGGATAGCTGTAATAGACGGGGGCTCTCAGTGGCCGTATCTACAGCTACAGAAGAGCATCAAAATAGAAAACATTATGAATGGAAAGAACGAGAAAACGAAACACCTCTAGTTGCTAAAGAAGAGAGAAGGTGGGAGCGTGAAAGGAAACTATTATTTACTGTGAAAAGTTTTCTTCAACCCCTATTGATTGGTTTCAGGATCACCCGTTAAGCTGATAAAAATTGAAAAAAGCTTGTGGTGCTCTGGTGGGAAGTTGGAGGAAGGGAGAGGGGGAGATGGAGAGAGCGTTTTGATCAGAGGCTGTTCACCAGACTGCAGAAATGGGCCCTTGGAGTCCATAGAACTGACTGGAGCACACACACATGCACACACACACTAAAACACAGACAGACAGAACGTCACACTTCACACATGCTTTAACACACTCTTTCTGTCTACTGAAACATAGCTGCTTCTTTTCTTAATGGAATACTTTACCCAAAATGAAAACTCCTGCACTTCAGAAGACTTGAAATATATAGTGCATGAGTCGTATGGACCACTTTTCTCATACTTCGAGCTGGACAGCCCTGGTCCCATTTTGCTGTTATTTTTACATTCACAACACTGTACGAAGTGATTTACAAATAAGAAATACAAAAGAAGGGCTGAAATACAGATCGTTCAAAGAGGTACACACCGCAAGAGAGAAGAAAGTAAGAAACAGTGCATTACGACAGAGTGCATTAACAAGATTCAGCCTGTTCTAGACCTCATGGAAATAATGTCTTCAGACGTTTCTTAAAAGTTGCAAGGAGCTCGTCTGTTCAGGAGGTTCGGGGAGATCATTCCACCAGCGACTAGATCATTTGATGTTTCCTTTATTAGACAGCTAAATTGATTATTTACGCTACAGTTCAAATGTTCAGGGTCAGTACGATTTTTTTAATAGAAATCAATACTGTTATTTAGCAAGGATGCAATAAATTGATCAAAAATGACTTACATTGTTACAAAAAACTGTTTCTGATAACTGCTGTTATCTTTTTGCATTTTTAACTGTGACAATAAGAAATATTACTTGATCACCAAATCAGCATACTAGAATTGTTTCTGAAGGTTGAAGTAATGGTTGTAATGTGTCATTTCACGAGGGAGATCTGGACATGGCACTAGCTAAATTAGATCCTTTGATACCCACATAAGAACCACAGTGCAACAAAAACAGAATCCGTCTGCAAAACTGTAATAGTGTCAAAACTGTGACACTCTGGAAGCCCGTTTCTGCCACTGAATAAAAAAATAACGGTTATTGCGACTTTTTATCTCACAATTGTTACATCTCGTAATTCTGACTTTTTTCTTCTGAACTGCATAATACTGCATACTGTAAGATATAAATCCAAAATTGTGAATTATAAAGTCAGAATTGCAAGATATAAACTTGCAATTGCAAGTTATAAAGTCAGATTTGCATGATATAATCTCATGTTATAAATTCAGATTCGCAGTTGAGAGTTTACATCTTGCAATTCAGACTTTTTTTCCTTACAACTGCACGTTACAAACAATAAAGTTATGAAGTCAGAAGTCAGAATTATGAGATATAAACTTCCGATTGTGAGTTATAAAGTCAGAATTGCGTGGTAGAAATTCACAATTGTGTAATAAAGTCAGAATTGTGAGATATAAACTTGCAGTTCTGAGAAATAAAATTAGAATTGTGAGATATAAACAGAATTCTGACTTTTTCTCCACAATTGCGAGTTTACATCTTACAATTTTGACTTATTTCCTTAGAACTGCATGATACAAAATCCAATTTCTCATAATTCTGAGAAATAAATTTGCGTGGTATAAACTTGCATTGTGTGTTATAAAGCTGAGAGATATAAACTCACAATTCTTTACATCTCGCAGTTCTGACTTATTTCCTCAAAAATCCAGTTCTGATTTTTCTCTGATTTTCTCATTTTGAGATATAAACTTGCAATTCTAAGAAAATAGAGTTAGAATTAAGTGATATAAACTCGCAACTTTTTCCCCCACAATTAAAAGTATAGATCTTCTGACTTTTTTCCTCAGAACTCAGAACTGCGTGATACAAACTCAGAATTCTGACTTTTTTTTTTTATATAAACTTGCAACAAACTTGCAAAAAACTATAAAGTCAGAAGACAGAATTATGAGATATAAACTTACAATTCTGAGAAATGAAGTCAGAATTGCAAGGTATAAACTTGCAATTCTGAAAAATAAAATCAAAATTGCAAGATATAAACAGAATTCTGACTTTTTCACGCAATTGCAAGTTTACACAATTTCGACTTTTTCATTAGACCTGCATGATACAAAATCCAATTCTGACTTTTTTTCTCAGAATTGTGAGACATAAACTTGCAATTTTGAGAAATAAAATCAAAATTGCGAGATATAAACTCATTTGCGAGGAACAATTGCGAGTTTATATCTTGCAGTTCTGACATTTTTCCTCAGAACTGCAATTCAAACACACAATTCTAACTTTTTTTTTTTCAGAATTTTGATATACATTTGCAACTTGCTATAAAGTCAGAAGTCAGAATTATAAAATTTATACTTTCAATTCTGAGAAATGAAGTCAGAACTTGCCATTGCGGGTTATAATGTTAACTGCATGATAAACTCACAATTGTGTGTTATAAAGTCAGAATGGTAAGATATAAACTTGCAATTCTGAGAAATAAAACTAGAATTGCGAGATATAAACAGAATTAGAATTTTTCCCCACAATTGTGAGTTTACATCTCGAAATTCTGACTTATTTCCTCAGAACTGTGTGATACAAAATCCAATACTGGCTTTTTTTTTTTTTTCAGAATTCTGACTTCATCAGAATTGCAATTTCCAAGTTAATACCTCACAGTTCTTTTGTGCAATTGTGGGTTTATATCTCACAATTCTGAGAAAAAAAAAAAAGGCAGAATTGCGAGTTTGTATCGTAGATCCTTGAAAAAAAGTCGGAATTGAGAGAAAAAAACTTTTTTATTCAGCAGTGAAAGCAGACACAAACATGTTCACTATCGTCAGAACTAATGGAGAACATTCGCTTTTTATTAGCAGGTCTGACTTTCTTTTTCTAGATGCATATGTGTCAAATTACTACATAATAATGTAACTAATGATAGATCAAGTGGCTGAATCCAGCTCATTTATAACAAGAGACTACAAAACATTCCAGTCTGCTTTCAAGTCCAATATCACACAATGTTCTTTCACAAGAAGGGTGTCTGTCTTCCGGTGAGATGGTGTTAATCCAGTTCAGAGTTCTGAGAAAGAGCATGACTCTTCCATATTCAAGGAAGAGAGGATTTGATTTGCATCACTTCATTTTCATATCCTTTCTTTCCCCGAGCACATGTGCATAAGTGCACGTGCACACCCCCTAAAATCGTCACATGTGAGCAGTAAACTGACAGCTCAGAGCGAGATTGAGGATCGATGGGGCTATATTCCAGTGACGTCATTACGCTTCAACACCCTACTCATATTTCTCTCCCTCTCTCTCGTACTGTATGGATTTTTTAATTCACCGAGGTCACTGATTGTTGTTAATCTAATCTGGCCTGCTTTTAATGAGATACAATCTGCCATCACCATTAAGAGATATAAAAAAAAGTCTTTTCACAAAACCACATACTGTACATGTATTCACACATGTACTAGATGATAAATGAATAACGAATCAAAAATTTAATAATAAAATATTTTACAATATAAATACAGTATTATATTTACACTACTTAACAGAAAAATCCACTTCCAGAACTAAAATGGACAGTTAATGTACTCATTCCTTGTCATCCAAGATGTTCATGTCTTTCTTTTTCAGTCGTAAAGAAATTATGTTTTTTGAAGAAAACATTTCAGGATTTTTTTTTCCATATAGTGGACTTCTGTGGTGCCCCGATTTTGAACTTCCAAAATGCAGTTTAAATGCGGCTTCAAACGATCCCAAATGCGGTGGTAAACTATCCCAGCCGAGGAAGAAGGGTCTTATCTAGCGAAACGATCGGTTATTTTAATAAAAATAATACAATTAATATATTTTTTAATCTCAAACGCTTGTCTTGTCTCACTCTGCCTGAACTGTTTTTATTTTTTTTTTTTTCTGGGTCATGACAGTTAGGGTATGTTGAAAAATTCACATCTCATGTTCTCCCTCAACTTCAAAATCGTCCTATATCGCTGTTTTACCTTTTTTTGTTAAGGGTGTTTAATATTCTTCACATGCTCACTTTGCAAAGACTGGGTCGGTACTTCTGCAGCGATATAGGATGATTTTGAAATGATTTTTGAAGTTGAGGGAGAAAATACGATTGGAGTTTTTCGAAATACACTCTTAAAAATAAAGGTGCTTCATGATGGCCCCAGAGGAAACTTTTTTGTCTAAATGGTTCCATAAAGAACCTTTAACATCTGAAGAGCCTTTCTATTTCACAAAAGGTTGTTTGTGGCGAAAGAAAGTTCTTCAGATTATAAAAAGGTTAGAAAGAGATGGTTCTTTAAAGAACCTTTGACTCAATGGTTCTTTGTAGAACCAAAAATGGTTCTTTTATGGCATCGGTGTGAAGAACGTTTTAAAGCACCTTTATTTTTAAGAGTGTACCCTAACTGTCTTGAACCATAATACACAGAGCTCAGGGAGAGCAAGACAAGATGAGCATTTGAGATTAAAAAGAGCTGCATTTAAACTGCATTTTGGAAGTTCACACTCGGGGGCACCATATCAGTCCATTATATGAAGAAAAATCCTGAAATGTTTCCCCCAAAAAACATAATTTCTTTATGGCTGAAGAAAGAAAGACATGAACATCTTGGATGACCAGGGGGTGAGTAAATTATCTGTACATTTTTGTTCTGGAAGTGGACTTCTCCTTTAATGCATTTACTCTCTTTCTTTGATCAAAAATACAGTAATATATGAAATACTATAAATTAAAAGTGTTTTCTATTATAATAAATTTAAAATGTAATTTATTTATGTCATGGCAAAGTCAAATTTTCAGAAGCCATTGTATATAAATACATACATTTATAAACTGTACTAATATTCCACAATATCAGTGGTTTTACAGTATTTAATACCCCATTTAAAACAAATTCAAGTCACTGGCTGGAGGTAACGTTGCTACGTCGGACTGCTCACCGCTCACAAAATACACACCTTTTTGAAAAAAGTCCAGTCAATAAATTTTAGATTTCAATTTCTGCAGCCAGAACAATCCTATTGTTATTCATTGCCGGCCTTTGTATATTGCTGAAAGTCAACAAAAGCATGCATTGTGTGTGTGTTTTGTGTAAGGCTCACTATAAAATGCTTTAGGGCTTTGACAGACAGAGAATTTGCCCTGCTCTCTGAGCCTGACTAGTGGTCATCACTCTTGTGGACTAAGGCTTATACATACACAGAGAGCGAGAGAGAAAGAGAGGGAGTGTGACCTTGATGACAGCAGTAAATTCGGACAGGAATGTCAACAGCCACAAGACATATTAGTGTCACGCCAGTGTGCCCATAAGTTTACCTCTGCCAATTACACAGCGGCCATAAGATCACAGAAGCCAATCAGAGAGCCTGACCCTTACTTAAATCATGACTGCCAAATCTGTTTTACCCATCCGATGCCTGAAAAATTCTATACTGGACAAGGGTGGGAACTAGTTCCAGTGCCCAGTCTGGTCCTATTTTGTGTGTTTCTACCAAAGAACATGTGGTTCTAGGTCAAAAACTGGCTCAGCACCACAAAACACTGACTGACAACACAAAATTAGATTTCTTCTATTAAAAATCAACAAAGCACTGAACACTGGAAGTGATGTGTATTCAGTTGACATACGTTCTATTTTTGTCGCACTGCAAAGTTACTCAGCCACTTCTATTTTCCCTGCCCATCTAAAATAATGTTTTATATATGTGTAAACTGACTGCTATGATTATTATTTGCCATATACTAAACAACTTCTCACGGTTACATCAAAGTCAGTTTGTGGTGACATCAGTATGCTGAATTAGATTATTTATGTCAAACACACTGACAGCGCCATGCAATGTCAAAGCAATTGGAAGTTATGCATTCTTTGATGAGAGCTGGCGATGTAAGGCTTAATGAGATACAGCGACCGCTAGTTATTCGACTGGCAGAAAACAATAAAAATGATAATATATGTAACTGATGTTTTTCAACAAATGGCAACACTTTAAACCCTATATTTAAAATGATTTGATTTGATTCAATTATTAATTCTTATAGGAATATTAGATCTACTGCATTTTTATTTATTATTATTATTATTATTATTATTGCTTTTAATTAATTATTATTTTATTTTATGTATTTATTTAGTTATTGCAGCTCACAGTGGTTCTATTGGTCTTTATGTTAAACAACGGTTCAAACATTTGGAGTCAGACTTTTTTGAAAGAAATTATTACAATTTGATCAAAAATTAATTTAACAATTAAATTTATAATGTTACAATAATGAAAATAAATAATTTATTTGATCAAAAGTGAAATAATAAATACATGTATAATTTTGAAATAAATACATACATGCATAAGCAAGAAAATAAATAAACAAATAAATAAAGTAAATGTTTTAGAAATTTATATTCATAAAAAAGATGTTTCTTGATCAGCAAATTACCTTAAGACTGTGATGAAAAATCTAATTGTTTGAAATAAATTAATACAATTCATTTAAAAAAGGATATAATAAATACATGTATAATGTTACAATGAATGAATTAATGTTTTAGAAATTTCTATTCACAAAAAATGTTTTTGATCAGAAAATCACCTTAGGACTGAGGTGATGAAAAATCAGATTTTTTGAAAGAAATTAATAAAATGTGATAAAAAAATATAATAAATACATGTATAATGTTACAATAAATAAATAAATAAATAAAAATACATAAATAAACAATGTTTTCGAAAGTTCTATTCATAAAAAATATGTTTTTTGATCAGAAAATTACCTTAAGACTTAGGTGAAGAAAAATGTAATTTTTTAAAAGAAATTAATAAAATTTGATAAAAAATAAATAATAAATAGATTTATAATATTACAATAAACAAATAAATAAATAAAAATACATAAATAAACAAAGTCTTCGAAATTTATATTCTTAAAAAAAGATGTTTTTTGATCAGAAACTTACCTTAAGACTGAGGTGATCAAAACAGCATCACAGAAATAAATCACAGTATTTTACAGTATATTTTATTTTTATAATTTATAGTATTTTTCAAAAAAAATCATGCAGCATTGGTGAGCAAAACTAACTTTTTTTTTTTCAAAAATGTTTAAAAGTCTTACTGACACTAAACTTTTGACCATTTCTGTCACAACGGAATAACAGTATTCACCTTTGAAACAGAATGGCGTCTTTAGTCACTATGTATTGTTCAAGAGCATTTGTAAGCATATGCGGAAACTCTTCAGGTTCCTGGAAGCCTGATCCATAGGTGTGGAGTATTGTGTGATCTTTGATGGTTTGATGGTCAGTGTGTGTGGCTGAGAGGAAGACATTCGATCAATGAAGCTCTGAGATCTTTCACATGTTGAAATCCTAGCCCTCAGCCCTGAACATTCTTTATCAAACAGACTTTCATTCACTCATTCACTCCATCCTTTCCTCTCCCTGCTCCACACTCACCATTCTGTTGTCTCTGAGGGATTTCTTTCATTTAATTCTGTGCTGCAGTAGTCCTGGGCCGAGTTTAAAGGGCTGGGATAACTGTTAGGACTGATCAATAGAGCCTGGCACCAACACCAGCTCTGTGGAGACAACACACACACACACACACACACACACACAGAAAGGACATAACAATCTTTCATCGATACTACGCCATCTGACTCAAGACTCAAGGCAACTTCACCACCACCTCAGTCACTAATTGTGCCCTTCACCCAGTCCTCATCCTTTAAAAATAAAAAGAAAGAGAATAAAATAAGAATGATTTATTTTCCCATTGATGAACATTAGGTAGCTGAGCTTTTAGGCATCAGACATAATAGAAATTATATATCATTACATGCCCACCTTCACGTTGTGGTACATGCGTCTTTTTACTGTAATAAAATAAAATTAAATTAAATTTCCAGTACATACTTCACAAATTATACTTGTACTATCATTCTAAAAACATTTGTCTTTTTACTGTGAAAAAAATAAATAAATAAATAATAATAATAATAATAATAATAATAATAAATATATAATTTGGTGAACATTAGGTAGCTGAGAATTTTGCAAAAATGATTAGGCATCAGACATTATATAAATTATATATCTGTACATGCCCACCTTCATACTGAGGTACACGTCTTTTTACTGTAATAAAATAAAATAAAATAAAATAAAATATTTTTTTCCAGTACATACTTCACAAATTATACTTTTACTATCATTCTAAAAAAGTTCACCTTTAGGTTGTGGTGCAGTTGTCTTTTTACTGTGGAAAAAAAAAATAATAATAACAAAAATAAAATAAAATAAAATAACAAATATATAATTTTCCAGTTTCATACTTCACAAATTATACTTTTAGTATCATTATAAAAATGCCCACCTTCTAGTTGCGGTACACATGTCTTCTTACTGTTTAAAAAATAATAATAATAATAAAATAAAATAAAATTGGCCACCTTAAGGTCATAGTACGTTATTTATTTTTTTACTGTGAATAAAATAAATTCAAATTAAAGGAAATAAAATAAAATAAAATTATTAATATTTGTCTTTTTACTGTGAAAAAAAAACTGAATTAAAGTAAATTAAATTAAATTAAAAAATATTTTTAATATATATAAAAAAAAAATATATATATATATATATATATATATATATATATATATATATATGTATGTATGTATAGTGTTTTTTTTTTAGTACATACTTCACAAATTATACTTTTGGTATCATTCTAAAAAATGCCCACCTTCTGGCTGCAGTATGTGTCTTTTTATTGTGAAAAAAAAATTAAAAGAAAAAAGAAAAGAAAAGAATAAATATATTTTTTCCAGTACACACTATAAAAAATGATATTTTTGTATCATTCTATTATTCTGTTTTTTTACTGTAAAAAAATAAATAAAAAATAAAAAAATAAAATAAAATAAAATTATATATATATATATATATATATATTTTTTTTTTTTTTTTTTCCAGTACATACTTAAATTTTACTTTATAATATCATTCTAAAAATGCCCACCATTAGGTCGTGGTACATGTGTCTTTTTTTGAAATTCTAAAAGATTTGCTCGATTTTAAAAGAATTCAACAAAAGAGATTTTAATTTATTTAAATATCATTAACAAAATGGGCCAAACGAAAAACAACTGGCACTGATGTGTAGTACGAGGCACTGATCGGGTAGTACACCAGAGCAAATACTTCATTTTTCCCTCTTGAATTCAGGCCATGAAGTGCAACAGGACGAGCTCTGCACACATGCCACAAACAGCGTGTGTGTAGGAGGGAAACTAAAACAGCCAAATGGCTTCATCAATAGCGCTGATGGGCACAGGGAAATCGAGAGCCCCATCATCCGTAAGCGTAACGCACATCACCTATTAATAACCCGCAACACACATTACAATCCACACACAAACCACAATCGCAACACACGACTCGTATCGTACTTGCTGATAACGGTACCGCTTCGAATGACAAGCCAGAGAACCACCTCATATCTCAGCGCACACCGAGATACCCACGGCACTTAACGTGTAGTGTGTGTCTTTGTGTGTGTCTTTGCCCATCTGGTCGGATTTCTTTACAAGGGTTTCCCCTCCCTCCCGCTCAAATGAGGTTGTTTTCCCGTTGAGCGGCAAGTCTTTAGAGAAACGAAGGGGACGGGAGAACAGAACAAGCGCGCTAATGGATTCATGAGGTCAGGCCGAAACAGCGGATCAGGACAAACACACGCAGTCACAAAGCAACCCTCTGAGGAACAGCTGGACAAAACAGGCAGCTCCGCAACGACAGCATTTCACTCTGGGCGTCTGTCTAACAGAGCGAATGAATTTGATAGAGCGTTTGCTCTCTGAGACAGTGAGAGCTTCAACTGAAAGCTTCTATTTGTGAGTGTACATCCGTGACAAACAGACTTTTAGATGACAGCGTCGCTAACAATTTGCAGAGTGGCTATTACGAGGCGTGACACTCCATTGTTGCTTAATCCAGCGGTGAATGTCACTTTTTGTTTTATGGCACTTTTTTTTCACTGTGTATGCAACCTGATCTCATTATGAAAACATACCTGTGGGAACTTTTTCGCAAGACGCAAAATACCTAACGCCATGTACGTTTCGTGACATATTCGATGTGAAATGTCCACTGAGTGGCACTAAAAGATTGTTTGTTTTTTTCCCCCAGAACAGATGAACGTATGTATGATATGTGATATGTGATAATGTCCGTTGAGAAGCGCTATAACCATATGCAGTACATTTAAACCCACCCGATAGTATGAACAAAAACGATTGTGATGTAAAAACGTAATCCCAGACATGCCGTTTTAGCTTGTTTTTCCGATTTCTATTCTTTCAGCTCTTTCATCATGAGGCTTGTTTTTTAAAGGATTCATACTCAAGGATTCCGCATGCTAAGTTCAGTTCCGTGCCGGCTCAGCTACCGAGCAAGCTTGTTACATCTGAAAAGCAAAACATGGAGCTGTAATCATAACTGTGTATGAAAACAATTACAAGTGCTTGCTGTTTTACTGACTTTAGTGTTCATTTCTTTTGGAAACTGCAGTGATATTTACTTACTGGTACGTATTTCACATCATTCCCACAGGTACGTTTTCGACATGAGATCAGGTAGGTCTGGGTTTTGACACAAATTTTACAATTCGATTCTGATTCACAAATTTGTGATTTGATATTGATTATTTTGGATCTATGTCAGGTACAGTACAAGCCAAATTTCTCAAGGAAAAAATAATAAAAAAAAAAAAATCGGCCATACTTTATTTTAACATCCAACTCTCGCTATTAGCAAACCATTAACTACGACTTTTGGCCCAATAAACTCCTAATTTGCTGCTTATAGTTGTTGAGTTTAGGTATTGGGTAAGATATGGTTATGCAGAATATGTGCTGTATAAGTACTAATAAACAACCTATAAGTTAATGATAGGCATGCTAATAAGCAATAGTGAGAATTGGTCCCTATACCAAAGAATTACCAAAAAATCTCTCAACTAATGCTGTAAAATATGAGAAAGCATGAGAGTCAGTTGCTACTACATTACTATAATTTTGAAGGTTTAAATTAGCTTTTAAGTTTTTATAACGCTAAAGTTACACTTACATAATTATATTTCTACTCAATTTGTTTTTTTTTTTTTAAATAAACATTTAAATGCTGGCTGTCGTAAAAACTTGACGGATTTATATAAAAAAAATAAAACATTGAAGAACAGAAAAAAATGATAATAAATACGGTATATGGTGCATTTAGCAAAATGCTTCTCTCTAGAGTTCATTTTTCTACCTGACTAACAAGTTTATGATCACTAAATATGTTTTTTTTTTTTTTTTTTTTTTTAGGTAAACGTGATGTTACGTGACATTGTTTACAAGCTGTTATATTGACATCTTTTTGTGTCTTTTTCTGAAACTGGTATTGCTGAAACTTCTCTTGAACTAATGCGCATTCTCTCACTCAACACTAAAAAGCACCAAAACAGCATTTATTGCTTGAATACTGTCAGAAATTGGACAGTATCTGAAATCCAAGAATGTTTCATATCAAAAGTAACAAAGCTTATTGTGATTTATTGAATGACAGGTTCGCTACAATGTTCCATTCATTAACTGAAAAACAGGCTAATCGATTCTTGGGATTTAAGAATCAATATCGTTGCGTAAAAATGAGAATCGATTAAAATCAAGAAATCAATATTTTTATATTTTTTACCCAATCCTAAAGCGTATAATATTACTGTTGTAAACGTCTAAACTTAGTCAGTATACATTAGCTTTACTATCTTTTGATATCAATCAGGCTGTACAGGCTTTTGGATAACATTAACCAACAGCAAAATAGGGTTAATACACCTAAAAATTAAAATTCTGTCATGAGTTTTCATCATTAAAAGAAAAGTCCACTTCTAGAACAACAATTTATAGATAATGTACTCACCCCCTTGTCATCCAACATGTTCATGTCTTTCTTTCTTCAGTCGTAAAGAAATTGTGGTTTTTCAGGATCACATTTCAGGATTTTCTTCATATAATGGACTGATATGGTGCCCCGAGTTTGAACTTCCTAAATGCGGTTGTAAATGTTCCCAGCCGAAGCAGAAGAGTCTTATCTAGCGAAACAATTGGTTATTTTCATGAAAAAAAAAAAATACAATTTAAATACTTTTCAATCTCAAACGCTCGTCTTGTCTTGTTCTTCCTGAGCTCAAGACAGTTAGGGTATGTTGAAAAACTCCAATCGTATTTTCTCCCTCAACTTCAAAAATCATTTCAAAATCATCTTACATCGCTGCAGAAGTACCGACCCAGTCTTTGCAAAGTGAACATGCAAAGAAGATCAAACACCCTTAACAAAAAAGGTAAAACAGAGATATAGGATGATTGTGAAGTTGAGGGAGAACATGAGATGGGAGTTTTTCGACATACCCTAACTGTCATGAACAGGAAAAAAACAGAGGTCAAGAAGAGCTAGACAGAACGAGCGTTTGACATTAAAAAGTATATAAATTGTACCGATCGGTTCTTTAGATAAGACCCCTCTTCCTCGGCTGGGATTGAAGCCGCATTTAAACTGCATTTTGGAAGTTCAAACTCGGGGCACCATATCAGTCCATTATATGGAGAAAAATGTTTTCCTCAAAAAAAAAAAACAAATTCTTTAAGACTGAAGAAAGAAATGAACATCTTGGAAGACAAGGGGGTGAGTACATTATCTGTAAACTGTTGTTCTGAAAGTGGACTTCTCCTTTAATCATGTTACCCAAACCTATACAACTTACTGGTTTATTTACTCACATTATTTAAAATGTATGCTTTTGTGTTCCACAGAAGTCATACATGTTCAGAAACAATGTGAAGGTGACAGAAATGTCATTTTTGGGTGAACTACCCATTTAACCCCATAAAGTCGACAGTATGATATGTGATAAATTTGATTTTCCCCCCTGGGGATGAGCTCTATATCTTCCTATATCATCCACTATGAGCCATTATTGCATTCCTATTGCATATCAATTCCCAATGGATAAATTCAGGTCTCACCCTACAATTTTTCCTCATTTGACTTGGAAATGTGTCCCATTACAGAAGTAAAATGAGTTGTGAATCCATCGTCCTTTCACATTGTTTTGAATAATCTAGCTGGTTCATCTAATTTCTCATTTTCTGCTTTAATCAGCAATGTTTGCTGTAAATTGTTCTAAGTCTGAGAGAAAGATCATTTGAAAACATTACTATCCTTATGATTTCCGGCAGGTGTACAGTAATTACACTTTGGATTATACCACACTACATTTGCAGCTACCCTAGTGCAATTTCATTGCAATCAACAAAAATGAAACTTTTTCCCTCCCCAAAGCATCCCAGAATCTGCTGTCTCCATGGGAACAATCTCACAGTGCATACCTTTCCCCTTTTCGATACACTCACTCTACTTTTCTTACCACGGTACCATGAAGACTCACTACGTAGACCCTCTCCCTCATTTCTCCTCCTTTTCTCTCCCTTTTTCCTATCCCGATTTAATGATCTGACCAATTAGGGCTGTAGTATCTCATGGATGCTTGGAAGGGTCGTAATTGGAAGAGCTCTGAGTTTCTTTTTAATCATTAGCTTTAAGAAACTGTCTGTGCATTCACAATTAATCCTTTCAGAGAGGAAGAGAGCAGCAGAGGTAGAGAGGGAGAGGTCGGACGCCACTACATGCACTGAATGTATTTCACAGCGGGGTCTCCGGTGGTCATGTAGTATAGTCCATACTAACGTCGCTCAGCTGAGCTCAAATGTAGGACATTACTGCCACCTACTGCTGAGGAGTGGAACTAAGACCAAGGGGAGCAGAAGAATCAAGTAGCCAGAAACGAAAGGACAAATGTGCCTGTTTCATTCACAGCGCTAAAAGTGGTGAGTCAATTTATGAAAATTAATCAAATCAGCAACAGATGACAAATGCAAAGAGTTATTAGAATGGCATGCAGGAGGACACATAAAGCCAGTGATTTTATATTTCTGAAGGAAGGAACATGTGGTACTGAAGCTCTGAGCACATCTATAATTACACCGTAGAGATACAACAGCCCACAATGAATGAGACTTTGATGACAGCTTCAGGTCAGCACAGAGTGTAACCCACACGGAAGCAGGCCAGATGAGAAGCTAACCTACCTAACCAAAACTGAATAAGAAATAAATAAAATGGGACTATTTTAACAGGTCGAGGATAATAAAATGTGTGAGTCACTTAGGCAGTGCTTATATCAAAAATAACTTCTTCATTCCAAGAGGGGAAAAAACCCTGGAGCAATCAGGTACTGACTTGGTGGTAGATCATCCAGTTTTTTGGTTTCAGTACAAACCCCACAGTAACATACATCACACCTTCATATGTCCCAAAGTAATGGGACTTTGGACATCTCACTCAATAGTCCCCACCAGATCACTGCATCTCACACAAACGGTCACTGTCTAACACTGAAGAAAGTGAATGGTCCCTTTAGGTCACACCAGCCAATGTGTTTATATCCCAAAGTAAATCCAAAATCCACTGAAGAACACAGTTAAATGAACAAAGGAATCCAATGCCAAGCATAAACATACGAAACTCATATTTTTATTATATTTCCAATTGAAACTTCATATTTTGGAATCACAGCTAAGCATTAGTCTGTATTGGGAGAGGGATATTTTCATTCTAAAGAAATCTGTGAAGTAAATGATGTACCATCAATATTTAAAAAAAAAAAAACTGAATTTTAAATATGCACTTTTGTGTATGTACATATTTGCTAAGAGTGATTTATTCATTTATTTATTTGTCATACTAATGCAGTGGGTATGCATTATTTTAAAACTGATAGATATGGACTGGATATGCTCAAAACAGAACTTTGCACCATTCAGAATGGGACTGCAGATACTTGAATCTCAAATATTGAGGTAGCAAACGTAAAATTTGAAAGTAAGGAAGTAGAATTAAAACGCTACAAAATTCAAACACCAAGTGTAACTGTAAGATGACAATAGTCTGTCAGGACTCTAAATGTTGGTGTGACTGGCTTATTTGAGGAAAAAAAAACAGATGGATGCTCACTGCATTAGTGTGAACTAGTACTTAACAGTACATGTAACATTGTGTCCAGTGTAGACTGGAACGAGGCTCAGGATGGCATTTGGGGCAGAGCCTCTACCTATAACTGTCACAGAGATGTACTACAGACAAACAAGACAGCACATGACATGGGGGAAAATCGCTTCATTTCCTATGTTGTAGAACTTCAGCAAAGGTGAGCACTAGAGAGCTGCCAAAAACAGCATGCCTCCGTTTACACGCTTTTACAGTTGGGTTTTTGTTTCAGGCTGTTTTTTGGAAGAAGCAATCTCTGATAACGATCCACACTCGGAAAATCATTTCAGTACAAAAAGAAATGACAAGCCCCTGGCATTTCTCAAAAAACAAAACCATTTGTACTAAATGCATTCTGAAAGCTACATTCATTAGTTTTCTGCCCTTATTTTACTTGCAAATGAGCTTCCAGTCTAAATCTAAATGGCCATGTCATTATTTGACTGTTTGTTCAATTTAATATTTTTTCTCTTTTTGACATCCTAAGTAGCCACATCGGTTGTGAGCCAGCCACGTAAACACATAATGAGTATTAGCATACTGTGAGCAGTGCTTTTCCTCATCCAGACTCCCCAGGTCCATCTGCCCAGTGCTGTCCATCATCACACTGCAGCCTGAAGCCACAATTATGACTATTGTGGTTAATAAACTCAAGCACTGAATAAGAAATGTACAATTAGACCAGACATACGCGATCCCGCGGCATGTTGCATTCATGAGCTTCATGACCTCTGATGAACGGCAGCTGAAACGTTGCCTGAAAGGTCATTAAGCACAAACTGGAAGATTATTGACTTGGGTTGTTTTTAGAAGTTGGCTTTAGAAATAGAATTAGATGTTTGTCTTATTCTGACTATGATGTCAAGCACGTCCTGATTTTGCTGAGTTAGATGTACATTTTAATCCAAAAATTTAATCTTGACCACATCCCTACACCTAAACCTAACCTTACCCATGAGTAATCCCTAAAATCAGAGGAAATGATAGATGAATGACACTGATGTACAAGCAAACACTGATTGTAAGCCTAAACTTCACAAAAACTATAAACTGTGTTTTCAAATCTGATTGGTTAATCACAATGTTGTTCCAGGTTCAACAAAGATGTTGATCCAGGAATGCGTCGCACTTGGTAAAATCAGGTTCTGCATGATGTCAGGTGGTAAAACAAACTACACTTTTTAGACAAGACTTTCTATGAATCAAGGTAAATTCAATTTCTAAACTTGTCACCTAATTTTGAGACGTAATTATTTAATTTAAATCTACTAAAGACTAAGTGTAGAAGTGCATTTTTTTTATTTTATTTTGTTTTTTTTTTACAGGGTTATATTTATCTACACGTTTGCACTTGAAAATAAATTTCTAAACATCCTGTCACATACAAGCACTCTACCGCGAATGTGGGTATTGGGACAGGCCCTATCACTACCACCCACTAACCAAAACAAGTGACAGGACTGTCCAGTTGAAAAGATCAGCTTAACGATCTTCTTCAGGAAGATCTGTTCTTGGTAGTGTTCTAACCAACCACCAACCATTTGGTCAACCAGCATGGTCTTTCTGATGAAGCTAGTTGACCCAGGATACTCTAATAAAAGGAAAGGAAAAGGAAAGGAAAGGAGGTGACATGTCGCCAAGTGTGGTGACTTATACTCAGAATTTGTTCTCTGCATTTAACCCATCCAAGTGCACACACAGTAGTGAGTAGTGAACAAACACGCACACACACACTGTGAACACACACTCAGCGCACGGTCGTAAATAAATTAAGGTTTTTGAGGAAAACATTCCAGATTTCCAAATTGATTTCAACAGTGGCCAACGGGTTGACGTACCAAATTGCAGTTTCAATGCAGCTTCAAAGGGCTCTACATGATCCCAGCTGAGGAATAAGGGTTTTATCTAGAGAAAGGTTTTAAAAGGTAGGGTAGGGTGAAAAACTTCCTCTCATTTTCTCCTCCAACTTCAAAATTGTCCGACGTTGTTTTTTTTTTTTTTTTTTTGAAAAGGGCATTTGACTTTCTTTGCATGTTCACTTTGTAAACACTGGGTCAGTACTTTCACCTACGTCACACATGACTTTTCCAACATGACTACATAACACCTGAGGTCAAGCTACAGCACTCTAAACTTATTTTTAATTTTAGGAGCACTTGTGTTCTTAACCTAAACAATTTAGGAGTGCCTTGTAGGTATATATATATATATATATATTTATGTTTAATGAGGGTCAGGGGTGGAATGAGTGCAATCAAATTCACAAATTCATGTTGAGATTAATATTTTAAATATACCATTCAGAATACAGAAATATGAAATTATTTAAATAACTGAAAAGATACTTTAAAAATTAAACTAAAAACTGCCAGTAGGTGGCGGCAAGTCACTGATTTAATGACTGAATCATTCATTCATTTGATTCATTCAAACAGCTGATTCATTCAGAAATAAAGCAAGTGACTGTCTTTATGAATGGGAAACTGAATCATTGACTCACTAAATTTGTTTAAAAAAAATGCACATTCATTCATAAACGAAACACCTCTGTTTGAATGGAGATGTGCAGCTGCTAAGTTATGACTTGTTTTCATCACGAAATCAGGCAATAGTGTTACAGTCAGACAATGTAAGTCACTTAATATTAAATTCTTGTTTATTTAAATGTTGTATTAAATCAATATCTCATTTACAAACTCCCTTAAAAATCATTAAACCCGTCACTCATCTTAGTTCATCGCAATTTCACAAAGTTCCATTATAATCAACGATTCTCTCTATCTACACTGCACAATGAATCTCTTATTTACACTGTCTCTTCACTTTGTTTATAAAAGGATTCGTGAGATATGTTTGTGATAAATTACTCAACGGTGCAAAAACACAGAAATCTTTGAAGCTCCCCTCAGCGCAAATACAAATATGCTGAACGGGTCAGTTGCACTTGGCTCTCCTAAATATTTCATTTAAATATTTCATTCAACCCTGAGCTAGTGCAAGATGAGCATTTGTGGTTAAAATGTTTTTTTTTTTTTTTTTTTAATATGACAGATCGTTTTGCTAGATAAGACCCTTATTTCCTCTGCTGGAATTGTGTAGAGCCCTTTTAAAGCTGCATTGAAACAGGAATTTGGACCTTCAACTTGTTGGCCGCCACTGAAGTCCACTATATGGACAAAAATCCTGGAATGTTTTCCTCAAAAACCTTAATTTCCTTTCAACTGAAGATAGAAAGACATGAAAGAATCTTGGATGACATGGGGGTAAGTAAATGATCAGGAAATTTTTATTCTGGAAGTGAACTAATCCTTTAAGCTATTTAAAACATTATACAGGGACACCAGCATCCAAAGCACAACATACGTTGAGGACCAGAATGAACATCATATTGTTAATAGGCCAAATGTACAAATTTATAACACCCTCACAGCACAAACAAACTTTTCAGATCATTCCTACAAGCTCCAGTAGGAATCACGTGTGACATTTTAATGACAAAATCACTGAATAGGCTGATGTATCCATTAAAGTTTATTTTAGCCAATCAGAGACACATTATCTCTCTTAGCGGCGCATATCGATCAGAGGTCGTCCATTATGACTTTGGGTTAATTAGCACCCGAGCTTCAAACATGGCTAGAAATGATCTCTATGTGGTAAGTACACACACACAAGCCAAGAGATAACCACAGCTCTTCTCACACTCTAATCAACAAAATAGTCCTCGATCTTTGTCTCTCTCTCAGGGAGCTATCTCTTCAGCTTTCAGTGGGTAGTCTATCTAAATAGCACCCTATTGTCTTTAATTCCATTTTGATCCTATTATAGGGAGGGAAGTGTCTTAAATAAGCTCTTTCAGCCCTAAATGGCTCTGTGAGTCCTGTGTCTGGTGGACAATTAGTAGGGCACAACAGCCCACACTGCAGAGAGACAATAAACCAAGTGGGTTTATTGAATTGAATCTCATGACACAAAATGAAGCTAAACTCTTAGGCGTTAGGTTCAGTGGGGAGACAGCGGATGTCCTAATTAAACTGACACCCCGTCTAAATTATCCGTGCAGGGACGGATTGAATCATCGTAACGGCGCACACAAACTAGCACGTCTCCACAGGTGCTGAGGGACTACACGAGCAGGCGTCGTCTCTACGGACCGAACATACAGAGAACATGAAGTCAGAACTCAAATGTGGATTTGCTAATGAGGGTTTTGTGTCTCAGGTGTGCAGACCACCTACATTCATATTAGACATTGAATGCTGAGAGAACAAATGGTGACCGATGAATACTTAAAGGCAAACAGCTTTAAAACATCATCAGGGAGATATTTTGGGAAGGAAAACAAATCAAGAAAGAAAACACAATTAGAAATGGACACCCAAGCATCTCACACCTCTCATGAAATCACTGTGAGATTGCTGATATTCAGCCCAGTAAACATTGTACTGTTTAAACACATGTGTTGCATGTTAAAAATCACCACAGCAAGTGAACACATTAAAACAAGCATGTAAGGGGGGAAGAAAAAGAAACAAGCAGCATTTTACAGGTAGCTTGCTGTCTGAAGCAAGTGCTCTACAGCATTACTCCAGTGGCTGGTCTGGGAAAAAAGATATAAAATAATAAACACAAAAACAAAAACAAAAAAGAAAAACAAATGAACCATACTGCATTTATATGGTCAAGTTGAGCGAATGCATTGTGAGCATATGGTATACTACACATTTTCACAAATACAGTAGGTAAGTCTGCAATGCATTACTATTATTTTAGTATTATGGCATTACAGTTTCTGTTAATAATTTAAATTTTTATTTTAAATCTAGTTACAATTTTACAAATTGTGTTATGCATTTTGTGTTTTTTTTTTTTTTTTTTTTTTTTTTACAGTTTTAGCTTTGGTCAACAGCAATACACCATACACAAAATTAACATTACAATTTTATTATTTATTCAAATAATTATTTATTAAGATTTTATTAATTATTCATTTTTAATAGGTCTAAATATATTTTATTCTTATAATTCTAGTTACAATTTTAGTAATTTTGTTGTGTGTTTTTGTATATTTTTATACATTTTTAATAGGTCTATATAGCTTTTATTAATTGTAATTTATTAGTTGTAGTTCATTTTCAAATTAAACTAAATGAAAATGAGAAATGTTGCTAATAATGTAGGTGAAATAAAATAACACTATAATATAACATTTAATTTGCTTGCTTGTTTATTCGTGTTATATTAATTAATGTTTACTTTTTATGATTTTTCTGTTTGTTTTAGTTAACAACAGTAAGTCTAAGTAATCTAATTAATAAAATAGCTTTTGTTAATTGTTATTTATTAGTTTATTGTCAAGACACAGACACACACTTATTCAAACTTTAACGTTTTAATTTTAGTTAAAAACAATAAGCCTACCATGCACACAGAAACTGTACATATCATTCACAATATTACAAACTTACAGTTATTTTATATTTACTGGCAAGAATAGTTGTCATATACCATTCCTAACAAAGGCATTAAAGCTTTGACTTTAACAATACATGTTATTCATCTTACATTAATACACAACACCCTTCTATTATTTTCTTTTATGTTCTTTGTTTTACAGTATTTTCTTATTAAACAGATAAGCTATGCTTTGCCAATTCAATGCACTATTATTTATCCCTCCAATAAAGCAAATTAAACTGAAACAGGAAGTGGCATTTGTGTGCTCTTTTGAAACAAGGCACCATTTTTCCTAGAGCTGTGTTGTAGAAGCCTTTTCCCACTCCCTGTTTATAGTATCTTTAGATGAAGTATTGCTGAGTGTGAACGGCAGAGAGAGGACTGTTATTAAGACCTGTCTGCTTTTATTACAGTGGCTCAGGAGGCACACGTGGGACAGGTTATAGCCAACCTGAATGGCTGTGATAAATTCAGGCCTGAGCACAGGAGACAGATTAAATTCAGTCAGGGCCCAGTCGATGGCTCTGTATTAAACGACAACGGAAGAGAAGGATAAAACAGAATGTCACCAATATGGTTATTAACTGGAATCAGTCTCTGTGAACGACTCAGACAGTTAGCATATACTGATAATGGGACATAGGAGAGAGAGATGATGGAAGAAAGCGGAAGAGATGAGTAGAGAAAGGGATGAGAAGTCAGACACTGAAGAGAAAGGCAAGAGGGGATGGGTTAGATGCTAATAACAGTGTCGGAGCCATGACGCAGAAGTCTGACCTGCAATTTGTTTCGATCCCGCTTCCCCTCTGTTATGGTGTCGCATTCCCATACTGATTTCCTGTCCATACTTATGTTGGTCTTGTTGTAAAGAATTCGTAAAGGGATGTGGGGGTTTTGGGATTAACACGCACCTTGGTTAATATCCATTTACATTTATACTTGAAAGGATAACTCACCTAACAATTAAACTCCAGTCGTTATTTACCATTGTGTTGTTCCAATGCCATATGCCCTCCTGTAAAACCAAAAAAAAAAAAAAAAACACCTGCCTGGTTTGACAGTATATTAATACTTGGAACATACAACATGTCACATGGGACCATTACACTTTTGCAATTTAATAATAATAATAATAATAATAGTAATAACAATAATAAAAACAAGAACAACACATTAAAAATAAAGAGTATTTAAATCAATTATAAATACTATTATATTATATTATATTATAATTATTGTAATAATTCATATTAGAATAATTATATTACATTATATTTTAATAATTACAATAATTACTTTAATAATTATATTATATTATATTACATTATATATTATTTTATATTACTAAACTATATTATTAAATTGTCATTTCATTCTGTCATTATTTAAATTGTTAGACAACATTTAATGTGTACTTTAAATATTACAATAATTATTATTTTAATAATTATAATTATTATATTTAAATAATGAATATAAATTTATATTATATTATATTAATTATATTACATTTATTATATTAGTTACTCTATTATTTTTTCTGTCATTTAAATTGGTAGACACTATTTAATGTGTACTTTAAATATTACAATAATTATTATTTTAATAATAATAATAATAATAATAACAACAACAACAATAACAACAAGGCATTAAAATAAAGATAATTTAAATCAATTATGAATGTTATCATATTATATTATATTATATTTTAATAATTATAATAATGATGCTATATAAATAATTTATATTATATTATATAACTTGTCATTACATATTTTATTCTGTCATTATTTAAATTGTAGACAACATTTAATGTGGGCTTTAAATATGACAATACTTATTATTATTATTATTATTATTATTATTATTATTATATATTAAATTATTAATATAATTAAATAAAAATATAATTAAATAAAATATATTATTATATTATATTATATTATATGATATTATATTATATTATATTAGTTACTTTTTTTATTTTTTTTATTTAAATTGGTAGACACCATCCACCACCAATAATAATAATAATAATTTTGCTATTAATTAATAGTAACATCAATATTATCACTAATATTAATGTTTGTAATAAAATTAATAATATAGTATGATTATGATCATACTTATGATTCAGATTATTTTTACGTTCAATAATAAATAAACATTTCATTTCTCTTTACTGTAATATCTTGTAGTTAAAACATTTTTGCATTTCCGTGATTCATTATTTAGACTCTGCTAAACGTAATTATTGTTTTGTGGCATTGGCAACAATGGCACTCGAGCATTCATGCCAGTAAACCATTAATATAATAATAGCTAAATGCGGAATCTTCACTCACTTGTGAAGCGCTGCAAGGAGAGCTGCAGGCAGAGAGAGAGAGACAGAGAGATTGAAAAATGGAGACAGAATGATGGAGATTGATGAAGCGAGTCCAAATGATTGCCACTTGTCACCTAGACACAGACCCTGATGGACTAATCATACAGCCTATGACAGTGGCATGAACACACACACACACACACACACGCACACACTTCAGTCCTGCTATGTTGTCTATGATAAGTACACTCACAGATGTCAGGAAAGATGGTTATTATCTGTCTCTCTCACAGTCTACTGTCATTCCTTGTGTATACCTGGACAATAAGCTCCAGGATTCAACTAATGACCACGACTCATGGAGGAAAAAGACAGGAATACACAGCTCAACACGACATGTCTGATCACGTCTAAATCCTTACTTGACCTTGTGTGTTCAACTCGCAGAGCAACTTAAAACTTTCCTACAAAGCACTAGCCGCATTAGCCCTCGGTTACTGTTGCTAGGTATGAAAGAACATCCCATAGGCCTTTTATTTATTTATTTTTGTTAAACTTATAAGTTTAATACCAAAATTATTGTGAGGCTGTTAATAAAAACAGACTCAAATGCTTATCACTGTCAACTCAGAAGCTGGAAAAAAAAACGTAATTAAAAATAACCTAATTAAATTAAAGTATACATTTACCTTGAAGCAAATGTAGCTGTCCTTATTGTTATAATTACATTCATTTGTGAAAATCTTTTTTTGGGGTGGGAATGGATTATTGGAAAATAAATAAATGAGAGCAGGGACGTGATTGAACGGAGGCAGATCTGAGTTTGAGATTGTGAAAGGTGGACTGGTTTAAGAGCAATAAATGACTGGAGGAAGCTGAATACTTCAACCTAAAATCTGACATTTTAATTAAAAATGATAAGGTCAAAAAAATGCTTTAAAGATAAAACAAATACAGGGATGAAACACAATAAGATTAATAACTTGCACTAAAAAAAACTGTTGAAAAACTAGGTAATTAAAATAGAAAATGTATTAACTTTGTCTCACTGCATGGTTATTAAAGAGTGGCCTACTCTGAACATTTACAGAACAGTTTCTGAGGCAATTAGTTAGCAAGACTGAATACTAATTAGCAATTTAATGTATATTTGCTGACCGTGTGGCTTCCTGATCATATTGCATTTGTGCTAGGAAATATAAGTGGAAGTATAGCAGCAGGTTATCAGTGGGCTTGTGCCCGCTCTCCTCATTTATGAAATTGCTATATTTTCCAGTTCGTACATTGGGTTGCATTGGTTACGGCTTGTGGTGGCAATTATAACTTTCAGTTCTGATGCAATAAACAGCTTGTACCCCTAAACAGACTTCAAATCACCATCTAGAGAAAAATAAATCTAGTAGATTATAGGCAGCAGAGTGTATAAAATGTCAGTAATGTTAATAGGAAAAGAATATAAAAAGCCTCTGCATAAACCTGTTAAACAATACAGAGTCACTAAAATGACCTGAAAAGTCCCCTGGTGCCTGAAACTGTCACTGTATTTTTACGCTTAAGTTTTGTAACCACAGCAGCCAAGAAAAAAAAAGACATTTTAAACAATGTTCGCAGTGGCTTACCTAATCCTATTCTACTCCTTCCCATCTCTCTTTTCCTTGTCTTTCACTCTCTCTCTCTGTTGGTATCAGGTCCACAAGGTGATGATCTGTTTCCAGCTCTTGCCAGACAGGAGTCTCCAAGAGGATATCCCTCTCATTACACACGCACACACACACACGTGCACGCTGCAGATGCAGATACACAACACTTGACATCACTAGAACTCTCCCCAGGAGAACCTGATGAAAAAGGAGAGAAGATAACTGCTATACTGAGACGAATGAGGGAGGGATAGCAAGGACAACAGAAAGGGTGAGTGAACAAAAAAGATAACAAGAAAAACACAAAGTTTAGGGCCCTATGAAAACATAAACTGAATCACGGAATCCAGTCATAAAAATGGAATTTACTGTATAATGTGGAATGTGACAGAATTTGCCAAATTTTAGATAAATAAATCAAAATTAGGTGTGTACACAGTACACAAAACGCGATAAGGACTAGTGTCTGGGATTATTAAGCCACAAAAATACAATTAAAATATGAATCCTGCATGTTCTGTGTGAATGAATGGCGCAGGCGTGCTTTTTAGTTTACAGCACACATACTGAACCGTGCGTGATGCTCACAGTGTTTTTTTTTTAGCCTTTGCTGCCTCAATATATTAGTACATGAACACATAAACAATCTTACATTTTGCATTTACCCTTTTTTTTTTGTTGAAAAACTACAGTCATGTCATACGGTCAAAGTAAAACTTCGGTTTAACTGAATTTGGTAAAAATAAAACTGAACTTGAGGAAAAATAAAACATATTTCATAAAATATTTTGTCAATAAAATGAAAGTATTAACTTTTTCAAATAAAATAATGGCATTTTTTACGAATTAAAATAATCTAATTTTGGAGTTCAACAATGAGCACATCGTAACCACGCTTGGGATGGCCCTGATCGCAACACGCAGCACAGCATACAGTATAGCTCAAAACAATGTGGGCAAATAGATGAAACACATTCAGAAATTCAGAAAAACACAGAGATACACTGAAGCCATTCACAAACTTATTTGTGATCTTTTTAATGTGTAATCTTCAACTACAACCAGATGAATGGGGCATTAACCAGACAACCTGACCAGTCCGATTCATGAACAAATCATTCAGAATGGTTTTCTGAACGGTATCAGCTGATTGTCTGAAAATGTCAGGTATAAAATAGTTATCTCTGAATCAGACATCTGTATTTCTCTCATCAAAAGAACTGCCAGTGTTTAAATAAAAACAGTTTCAGCCTGTTTCAACAGATGGCTATTGTATGAAGACTTCTTTTATTAATGTTTTAATATTCTTTTGCGTCCATTTTTTAACCTTGAAAGCTTCGGTCCCTTTTGTAATTGCCTGGAGCAAACTTTCTTCTTTTGAAGTCGTCATACAGGTTTGGAAGGACATGAGGGTGAGTAAAGGATGACAGAATATTCACTTTTTGGACACCTATTCCTCTAAAAAGACAGAATAATCATAAATCGGGCTGAGGGGGTACTGGAAAGACAATGAAATGAATGGAGAGGATGAAAAAGACCTGATAGAGAGAGAAAGGCGGCGGCAGAGAAAGAGAGTGCAAACAGAATTGTCCTCATCGTTCAGTTCCTGGCAGTACATTCCCTCAGGTTACGAGAAAGCTGGAGAAGAGAGAAAACGGAGATGGAGACTCACAGACACTAAAGCTAATATAATGTTTTGCTTTCTTTTGTTTTTATTGTCTGACATTTTTCCCTTCCCCTTGTTTTTTTCCTACACCGAACAGGAGCTGCACCTTTGACAGACATTGATTTTTGGAAGAACAGACAGATGAGACCCACTGTAGGAACGCAGCCAGGAAAGCGAGCGAGGAAAGGGATACGGGAGAAAAGAGGGAGAGAGACAGATTTCGTTTGGTGAAAGCAAGACAAATCATCCAGAAGCGGGGGATCGTTAATGCTAGGCACCGGCGTATAAACACAAGCATAGAATAGGTCAAAACTGAGGTGAAAGGTCAAACAAGGTCACCTCTATTTTTTCTTAAATGACTATAAAGGGCATTTTGGGCTTCAAAATTGATGCATCAGCTAGAAAAGAGGTCTTCAAGGCCAAGAGCCCTTGGAGGATAGAGATGCAAGGACCCTGTTACAAACTGTGCTGCATTTTATCCTGGCCTATAACATGTAGCCTATAGCATCACATTAATTTATATACATTGCATTACTATGATGCTCGCGATAATGTACAAAGTCATATATTTGCATTTAAAAGTAATATTCAATGTGCATTTGAACCTCAGAGGGACAATAAAACATTTAGCAGAAATTTAGCTTCTTAACTGCAGCTTTGATTGAAGTTAAACTTCAATAAACAGAACATATTTTCATTTTCAAATGAAAAATTGGAGATAAAAGAAATAATTTGTGGACCCCTGCTGTAGCACCACAGACCCCCTGTTGAAAACCCAATGTGCATACCCAGGATTTTCATTTATTTATTTATGTTGGATACTCTTACACTAGATTATCTTAGAGTTTCTAAACAAAAACTGAGAAGTGGTTGTCTGTACAAATCGTAGTTTGACATTAAAATAAATAAAATATTTCAAGAATAAAACATTACTTTATTCTCATAATATGTGCCATAAAAATACAAATTTAATCTCATAATTTTAGCTAATTATTCTGAAAACATTACCACATTCAATATAATGTTTTGATGTTTAGAGTTTTATTTGTGTAAGCCTACTATAAGATAATTCTCATATTCAAATTTTTTTAACATGGCACTAAAATATAGTTGCAAACTTTTTATCTCACAATTCTGATTTCTTTTCTCGCAATTTCAAATTTACATCTAGCAGCTCTGACGTTTTCTTGCAATTGTGAGTTTACATCTTGCAATTATGAATTTTTTTTTTCTGACTTTATAACAGTCAATTATGAGTTAAGTCAAAATTGTGAGACATGAACTCGCAATTCTGAGTACATAGTCGTTTTTGCCCTCAAAATTGGACTTTATAACTTCCAACTGCGAGTTTATAACTAACAGTTGCTAGAAAAAAAAGTCAGAATTGCGAGACATAAACTCACAATTGCAAGAAAAATCAGAACTGCAATACAAACTTGCATTGAAAAAAATTCAGAATTGCAAGTTCAAATAACTCGCAATTACCAGTTACAATTCTGTAATAAACTTGCAATTCTGACTTTATTTCTCAAAATTGTGATTTTATATAATGAAATTCAGAGAAAAAAAAAATGTCAGAATTGTTAGTATATCTCACAACTGCAAGAAAAGTCAGAATTGCAAGTTTATCTCTCAAATCTAAATTTATTTCTCAGAAATGCAATTTAGAGAAAAAGTCAGAATTGTGAGTTTATATCTCACAAGTCAGAATTGTGAGATATTAACTTGCAATTGCGAGAAAACAAGTCAAAATTGCAATACAAACTCGCATTTGTAAGAAAAAAAGTCAGAATTGCGAGTTTATCTTGCAATTTTATTTATTTTTTTTTTTTATTCAGTGGCAGAAATGGGCTTCCATACTAAAAAGCTGTTCTATACCTGTGCAAAACTGCTTACATATTCCTTGTTTGTGTGTTCTATCCAGATGGTAGGGCATCTCAAGTTTACTAGTTGCTTACTGCCCAGGGTCTTCAGGTATCGTCTTCAATGCAAGTCATGACATTTTTGCAAAAATCACAGATTGCTTCTTAAAAGTAGTAACAAATCCTGCAACAAACCTCTAAACCTGTAAGCACTGATGCTTACCTTAGCATTAAAAAATATATATATATTGAGCAAAAACCTGTAAATCTGAAGTCATATATCATAAACGCATTATCTGATATGAAAGTGACCTGCAGAAGTCAAACACACACACACACACGCCCTAAAAACACACCAAAAGGGCACTGTGGATGAATAATTATTCTGTTATCAAGTTCTGATATTATCAGTTTATTTCTTATTTTTGTGACATTCACCAACCAGGAGAGGGGCCAAACATTTTTCACCAGTCCTTCTTTTTGGCTGCACACTTTATTTTGAGTTCTTACGAGAAGCTGAATGTTGTCCAAGTTTCTCATCTCTAAAGACCTACTGAACCTGTTCCAAAACTTACTCTGCTCAAGTCCACCAGTTACTTTCAGAACTAAATATAAACTCAGCTCCACACAACTGAACATATCTTACCTGATGGCAACACACACACACCATCTTGCTACTGTCATCTCAGGATTGATTGGTCAAATGGCAATTCTCCATCATCCCCTTCCTGTCGTATCTGCACGCGTCGCCTGGCCTGACACACAAAGAGCACAAATTTACCATTTCTGTTTATGCTCAATTGTCTTTCTTATTTATTTATTTTTTACATAAAAGTAGAGCAAGCAGCTTACAGCTGTGGAGGAATCGTTGTAATGAGTCCATCTGGATAGCAGACACAAGGCTGCAGGGTGAACAAGGACTCTGAAGTGTTTGAGAAAACACACACAATCAAGTATGTGCACACAAACACACACTATAGAGCTATCAAACACTCACAGGTCTGCTCGAGAGCACGCACACTCAGTTATCAATCACACACACGTCTGTAATAGTCCAGACAAACAAATGTCAGAGCTGACAGCAGCATGGTCAAGTTACTCATCCATCAGACAAATAATGCACTGCTTCACGGATCACATACCTGAATGAGAACCCTTCAATGGTTCCTACTGGAAATCTATACAGCATTTGAGGTTCCTGATGGATTCTTGATCCTAAAGGAGGTTTTATTCACATTTAACTGCATGTATAATGTTTCTATAAGCATACAGCTTCCTTCTATAAATGCAGAACACTATCTATCTATCTATCTATCTAGCAAATACTGTGCATGGGCTTCTGGGAAAGCATTTCAGCAGGGTTTTTTTTTTTTTTTTTGACCAAACTGATTCAAATATACTTCTGGGAGCAATCTTGACCATTGACTTCTCAAAATGGCCTTTAAAATACTAAAGAATAAACCTCAGAAGTTACGAGACAACTTGTGCGCTTTTCAGCTCCATTAGAGTGTAACATATTGTAATTACAGCTGTTTTCTTTCATTCTAATACCTCTAGATGGCTTTTGGCATTCAGTTTCTGACAAGATTTCTACACTCTTAAAAATAAAGGTGCTTCAGGATGCCATAGAAGAACCTTTTTTTGTCTAAATGGTTCCATAAAGAACCTTTAATATTTGAAGAACCTTTCTGTTTCACAGATGGTTCTTTAAAGAACCTTTGACTGAATGGTTCTTTGTGGAACCAAAAATGGTTCTTCTATGGCATCGCTGTGAAGAACCCTTTAAAGCATCTTTATTTTTAAGAGTGTACCATATTTCTTACTGGCATCTATCTATCTGTATACACACACACACACACACACACACAAATCATTCATAAACACACATTAATCATTCATAATAAGACCAGTAAACTGCATTAAGCAAATAAGTAGGGTCAGTTTTGATTTCATGCCAACTTCAAATGTATTAGAGACGATCTGGTTATTCAGCAGCATATAACATATATTTAAATACAGCTCAAATTAATTCAATTAGAATTTTTAAATTACCAATATATTATAAAATACCAATACTATATATATATACACTCAAAATGTATGTACACACAAATAAAAAAAAAAAAAAAAAAAAAAAAACACATTTTAGTCAATTATATTAAATTGCAACACATAAAATATAGTTGACAACCTGATACATGAAAACCAATGTTAATAAGCATTTATGTAACTGGACTTTTGATTTATGACCCTATAATTACTGAGACATAGCCTTGTGGAAAACTTCCCCTCTGTGACCACTAGCCTCCCATAAATACAACCTATATTGCACTGCTTAACACTCGCAACCTGCTGTGAGACGTTAGTTTTTGTTTTTTTTTTTTTTTGTTTTTTTACATACTGCAACCTAGACCGAGACAGCATGACACTTCACATAGCCTCACATTTTTTCTAACAAAACGAACCAGAAAAAAAGTGTAATAGTTTACTGATATATGTTCTTTTAAACTCCAAGACAGCCAGGTAACAGTTCTCTGTTAAAAAAAAAAGAAAGCCAGAAAGAAAGAAAGAAAGAAAGAAAGAAAGGAACTGCAGACAGCTGAGTAAAAATTAATCAGAGAAAGATGTCTACTTTAATAACAGATTGATACAAAAAGAAACAAAAAAAATCTAACACACACACACACACACACACACACACACATATATATATATATATATATATATATATATGTATGTATGTATGTGTGTATGTATGTATATATATAATACGAGTCTATCTGAACTCTGTACAAGCAGACAAAACACAAACCCTTCTTCCCAAAGACACAGAGGGAGCTGAGAGACAGTTTTGCATACGAGAGCCACAGCTCCCATGTGGCATTGACAGAGCGCCATCTGCTGGTGACAGCAAACAAGCCATGATCTCCCATCAGTAACAGACGCTGCCGTTGATTGATGATTAAAAATTGGTCAAATACAACGGCTGAGGAATTTATACTAACATATGTATCAAATGTAATTTATCCAAGCAACCTTTCCTGTCTTCCTTTTTATTACTGATTTTGAAAATAGAATTGATGATATAAAATTAATTATACTTGTTATAGCAGTATGATGCATTAACAAGACCATCAGCGAAATACCGTACTAAACTTGAACCAAGGTGAAAGTTTACTGCCTAATCTAATGGCCGTGGCCCTGAGTGACCCAAATGTGCTGACAGGAGAATTAATCAATATTCAAAACACCAGCCTCCACCCTTGCTGGTTCTCATTCACTAAAATTAATTACAAGTGTTCTCACTTGTGTGTATACTCGCATAATGTGTTCTTACCTTCGTTTTTAATGTTTGATGAATATGGATTATTTTGAATGAGGAAGTGCGTGCTCGCCGTTATTAATTAGCAAAACGTGGGCGTCACCGAATGATTTTGTTTGGAACTGCCAGGGAGTTGAATGTAACTCTAGTGGGAGTTAATTGGGTAAATGTTGGTTATTGTTACTCTGTTGTTTTCTAGAATTAAAATGGGTAGTTAATAACTGCTTGTTAATAACTCTATCGCTCTTCACACACAAACACACCGATTAGCATAGGCGGAGCTAGGGGGTGGGGTGAGAGAATCGTAGAATTCTGATTGGCTCCGTATACCAGTCCTGGAAAATGATTGGTTAAGAGAGGCCGTGTTCGTTACTCGCGCTATAATAAATATATACACAATTAGATAAGACAGACAAAATAATTATGCATTTAAAATAATCTATATACGATGCAATTAAGCAAGGACCATTATTCTTTCTTGTATTTATTATTAAAAATAATAAATTACATTTAGGAACATAATTTCATTATATCATACTAAAGATTTGTCACCTTGTCTTTTTTATTGACTTGAAAAGAAATGAAAAGGGCCACTTGCCTTCCTTCAGTGAAATCCAATTACGAATCGAAGCATCAAGACACATGTTAAATCCAGGTGTAAACAGCAATCTATTTTGGCTGACACCAAGACAGATGTTAATACCAGGTGTAAACAGGGCCTCTGTCCTCCTCTCACTGTCCCTGTTTTTGCTTCCATCCTCTCACTATCCTTGTCTGGCTCTGTTCTCACACCATCTCTAGGGAGGCCATGTATGTGTGGAGTGTTTTGATATGAGAACTCATTTCCCTAGTTCCAGTCAGCACAGGGAGACATATATCCTCCCTAATATGTACTTCGTGTTATCCTCCATGGGGCCCCCCGTAGGCCTCCACGGTAATTTCCATAGCGAATTCATCAAACACGACAGAGAAAAGAAAAGGATAAAGTCAATTCATTAGCCAGATATGATGACAAATACCTCTTCAGTGAAAGAGAGGGAAATTCTCATTAAAAGCTCAGGTGTGTGTGACTGAACCGAACGAGTTTAGAGAGATGTGTACCATTCTGCAATTTTTTTTTTTTTTTTTTTTTTTTTTTTTTTTTTTTTTTTTTCATCAGTTGTGCTTACTCATACTCAGCAGCTGGTCTTCAGAAATCATTCTAATATGCTGATTTGGTGCTCAATTACAATTGGTGTTCAGTTATTAATAATGGTTCCTAATATTCTTCAGAATTCATTCTAATATGCTGATTTGGTACTCAAGAAACATTTCTTATTATTATCAATGTAGAAAACACTATGGATAAGAATGTATATTAGCATTGTTTTTTTTTTTTTTTTTTTTTTTTTTATGTATAAATATATTGTCAACGATCCTAAGGCATTCCATTAACAAGCCCTACTAATAATACTAAGTTAAAAATTACAACTGCTAGAAAAAACACCAAATATATTATAAAATTTATGAACTGCACAGTTTGGAAAATATATTTGCATCATGCCAGCATAATCAAACCAAATCGAAGTCAATCCTGACCAGAGTCCAGATTTTATGATGCATCTCATCATTTAGTGAGAAATCAAATCCGAATTGAATTGTTGTCAAAGCAAACCATTTGCATCCTTTTGGATCATGAACACTTCCTCAGTGCATGAGTACAACGACATCTGACTGTAAACGAAAGAAAAGCACAAATGCTTACCGTTTATGAAGTTTATGAAATTATAGTGCACGTAAAAATTCCATTACACACTCCATTATGCAAATAGTGCTTCAGTAAATATGATTCGGTAATGTGGCGTTAATCTCTTTTATGCATGCCCATGAAGCACATTACCAAACATTAATAGCACCAATTCAAGATTCACAACATGTGACCTCCCTCTCTCTCTCTTTTTCTGTCACTGTGTTTTTTCACCCTTTCTCTCTGTCTTTCTCACCGAATTGTGGAACTGTCTCAGGTTATGAATACTGATTCTTGCAGAGAGGTCACGGTTTTTCATAGACCAATGTAATTTTATCTAGCAACAATTCTACCTGCAGTAATGTGCATGAATAATGCATATGCTACCTGTGTAAGACCGTTGTAGGGCCACATTAATGTGTCCTAATGGCTGCTTGTGGCATTTACAGAGATGCAGAATCATCAGACATTATTAAATCTAAGAGGATGGTGACCCTCTGTTATTAATTAAAAATAATATTTTTTCGTTTGATATTTTGAAGAAAAGTGCATGGTATATGGAATATGATACATAAGTTATAGAAGGTGTGTTCTATAATTCTATACTTCAGCTCTATATTTTCACTTGTATCAATTTTATCATTTGAACAGTTCCAGATAATAGACATACCTATATCAATAGATATGCGGCCATATTGGAGATACTCAGATGTAAACAACAGCACTGATTTCATGGTTAATGTACTACTGAATATGTTGTTCTGCTAATTTATACTGTCTAAAGCACTGAAAAAAATGTGTGGAACCTGCTAAATCAATCAACTTATTAAGCAGGAAAAGGCACAATATTTTGCGTTTAAGTTCATAGGTGGTAAAGATACATACGAGCAGTATTAGTTAAGATATTAGCCTAATTATTATTATTTTACCTACCTGACTGAAAATGATAAGAACAAACACAAATGTTGTCAAGTTTCTTGCCCAGGAAATCCTGGTTCACAGATGCCTTTTGTTCCTCAAAATAGTTTTTTTCACTCTTCTCCTTGATTTATTACAACCTTTGCCATTCTATATAACTCCAAATGTTTTTCCCCGTACGACCGATTAGTACAGCCCAAAACATGACAATAACTGGCCATTTTTAGCACCGATAATCATCAAAATTTGTGAGTTTTGTTTGGTTCAGTGCTATTATATTCAGTGCCACCAATATTGTTGATTGAAAACACTCAGATAGCTGTAAGTAACATATGGTTGCCTAATGAAGAGTTTGTGACTCATGATAAATAACAAATGCAATTTTACTCGTCAAAACTATACAGATAAATACATTGAAATAAACACTATCAATATAGCCTAATTTAGAAGCCATTATCGAAAATGACAAACGCTGAGGTGTGTCCTCAGCTCAGTTGGGCATGCTGATTGATGTTTGGTGGAGGAAAAAAAAACTCACTTTATTTTTTCAGTTTTTATTACAATTTTGGTATAAATATGGCTTTCATTATTGCATACAGGCTCTTGCGAAATGCTAGCATCCACCATTGTATTACCAGCCAGTTTGAGCATGGATACTGCACTGGTGTCTAGTGTTGCACTGATATTTGTTTCACATAATACTTTCTTACACAAATGTCATGTAACATTACAAAAAAGTTTTTTTTCAGAACAACAACTAGGATGCTTTGCCATTTTCCCACATCTTCTCCATTGTGTGAATATGAGAAACCAAAGGGTGTTAACAGAACATAGATACCCACAGACATAAACACAAATACACACTCGCACCCTATAAATTTGTATTCCCCACACTTGAAGTGTTAATTAATAAGAACGTGACATGACTACAGAATTTACTTGTTGATTTAATTAAGCAATGGTGTGAAAATATTGGCTGTAGTTTATGGCAGCTGTCTGGACATCTTTCCAGAGACAAAATCATTCACATTGACTGAATACACAATAACTTTATCTTCTGTGTGATCAGACTGCAAAGAAATCACAAAGGTAGGACGTTAATAATAAATAAAGATTATATTTTACCTTTTTCTCTACTGTTTCAATTTCTAGACCAGGCTGTTGCCTTTGATATACTGAATCACAGCAAGCAAACCACTGGACCCGAGGTGCTTTACGGTTCGGTGTTGGGCCCATTTCTTTTCCCAATATATGCAATGTCAGTATTGGGGGGTCACAAATTATAAGAAATGCACATTAATTATTAAGATGAATTATTAAGATTATCTTTTTCCGTAGTGTGTCAGTAGGAAATATCTGTTTACATTTCCAAACATTAATTTTGCCATTAATTATAATAATCCAGTGAGATTTTTGTTTGCACAAGGAGTCTGACAACAGCCAGGGCTCCACACAGAGTTCTGATCATCATTATCCAGTCTGTCTGGAATAACAAGAAGAAACAACAAACTGAGACAGAATAAATCCAGAAGAACTGTGGCAACATCTCCAAGATGCTTCAAGCACAGCTACAATACTGTTAATTGTTTTAGGCACTTGTGTAAAAATGCTTTAAAATGTGGATGCTGTTGAGAGATTTTCTTTATCAATTCACTTCTATTAACAAATTAAATCAACATTTGGTGTGACCATCCTTTGCATTCAAAGCAGCTGTTTTTTCAGGTAGCTTTGCAGGTAGGTCTCTTGAAGCATCTTGGAGATGTTGCCACAGTTCTTCTGTATTTAGTCTGTCTCAGTTTGTTCTGTTTCTTAACGGCATTTTAGACAGACCGGATGATGATGAGATCAGATCTCTGTGTGGAGGACTGGTTGTTGTCAGACTCCTTGTGCAAACAAAAATCTCACTAAATTATTACAATTAATGGCAAAATGAATATTTGAAAATGTAAACTGATATTTCCTATTCACACACTACAGCAAAAATACTAGATTTCTAATCATTTTGACCACCACTGTATTTTCAGCAGCCATTAGTCCAGTCTTCAGTGTTACCAAATCTTTGTGAAATCCAGTCCAGTCCAGTCCAGTACTGTCATCAGCCTTTCTCAGAGTTACTCAGCAGGAAAACAGGAACCTCACACTACAGGTGACGCTCAACAGAGAGGAAGCGAATTAAACTGACCCTGAGGTGAATTAACACACCCGCTGCACACAGGAACCCAACTTAGCCTAAATGAATAGGGTGGCGCTCACAGGTTGCAGTATTCTTTCCTGATGATTAGTTATCATCGGTGTTGCCGACACTTTTATGCAAAGCAATTTACTAATTGTAGGGAGCATGTTGAGGTTAACTGCCCTGCACTTACAATCATCATGTTTAAAGGGAGGTTTATGGTCAGAGCTACGAGGAAGAAGAACCCAAGTTCAAGGTCGTATAGTCAAAGCAGCTTCCACCATGTGAGATTTCAAAGTCCAAACGTTTACGCCATACAATTACACTAACATGCATAGTGAAAGAGTTGATTGTGTGAGAATAAAGGCTGCTCGCCACTTGCTGCAAAGAATAATAAAGTAAAATCAATGTTGAGCGAGTGTGTGTGTGGATAATGGCCGCTCTATGCTGCGGTCAGGCCAGCGTAGATGATTCCACAGTGCATCACATCGACTGGCTGCACTCCAGATTACTAATCCTGAACAGCTGCCTGCTGTTAAATTATACACACCGACAGGTGTTAACCACACATACACACAAAACACAAGAACACACATTTATAAACATGCATACATAGACTAACATGCGTACGTTAGGATATACCGATCGTTGTATTAAAGATTCAGGGGCTTGTGTCATATTATATGTGTGTGTGAAGTAATCAGACACCACTGATAACAACATTTAGGGGGCATGGCGAGTTTTATGTAAAGCCATAATCTTTCTACAAGCTAATTACTCAGGGTTATAGCTAATTACTAGGAGTTATGGCTGGGTAACCAGGGCAGAATTACACCCTTTCTAGGTTTGCAAAGACAACAAAATGAGGCTTGATTCATCAGCCATATAATCAGAATGTTATTCCTAGATCAAACGTCTTCTTTAATAAAGTCGCTAATCAGATTTTTATGGACAAAAAGGATTTGATTAGCACTCCTCCTGATGGACATGCCATGAATCTTTTTTTTTTGTTTTTTTTGTGGCTGCAATGCCTGCTCTGCTCAAAAGGGGGAAAGCTCTTTGTGAAAGCAGCCGTGGCAGAGATCCATGAAAACAGATGCCTGTTTGTTAGAAGAATCACTGGTTAGATTCTGTAGGGAGTTGATCGATTCTGTCTGCTTCATTTTCAACAAGTTCCAAGGCTAACGGTAAAAGATGCTTTCATAATGAAAGCTTACAAATGCGGATTTGCCAAAGGGTAAACATAATTACAACTAAGACCGATAGATTTGCTGAATAAATAATGAATGACAACAGACAGTGCGAAAGCTATTTCCAAATGTATGTTTTTAATGCAACATTATTGTAAAATCGTAACAGAAAGGTCTGCTGACAAAGACAGAAATCCTTATAAGGTCCCAGGAAATTTTTCACAGTCACTCATGGATAAAGAGTACCATTCTGGTGAGATTATTTTCGGTGTTCACAATAATGATAACGGAGAACTGGACCACCAACAATAGTTTGTATACACTGTGAAATCTCTATTGATTAAAACATCCTTACGCACACTCACGCACTCTCAAACACTCTCAAGCACACATAAAACATTTTCAAGTATACAAACAAATCTTGGTTTTATTTTAGGTACATGCAGTGAAATACTGTATAAAAATAGACATTTGTATTGCTTTCTGTACAAACACATATATACACATATATAAATACGAAGTAAAAAAACATAAAATGTGTTTACAATCACATTGTGTTCACTTTTGTACAAAAAGACCAAAAAGTCATACCAAGTAAACAATATTAACCGAAATGCTTCCACATGCGACTCAATCAAGGCTACAGCGCTGAACTCTCTCCCTTTCTCCTCCTTTAAATGATTAGTTCGCTCTACGAAAATAGAGCGAACGAAAAAAGAAAGAGACAGGGAAATGTTCTTTAACAGATTGTTGTTTAGCTCTGGCGTACGTCCTGAAGCAACTTGTTAATTTCGGCAACCAGTTCGCTAGCGTCGACAACTTCGTGTCTCGTGTCGTTGCGTTTTCCCTGCCGCTGGCTGAGCACGCTCTCTAAGTCGTCCTCTTCGTAGTTCTCTGGGATCTCCTCCATCGCCGGCAGCCATTTTAAATGTGCTTGCGATGCCGCGTGATTGGCCGAGCCATGTCCGCCCGTCACGGCACCGCCGGGATTTTGAAAGTGAGTATTGGCCGCCCATACAGCAACGCCCTGTGGGTAGGCGGAGCCCGTAGATGATGCTTTACCCGGCAGGAAGCCCTTTCTGATCTCCATGCCGATGGAGGAGGTGGGAGGGCCGGTGCATCCTTCGAGTTCATTGACCTCAGCGTAAGAAGTTGGCAGGAGACGTTGGAAGACGTTGTTCATTTCTGACAGCAGCGAACCGCCGCATTCCTCCTCGTTGTCCTTTCCGAAGGTAGAAAAGCTCTTCTTAGCTGAGTCGACTGATTGCTGGTCCTCCTCGAGGACCTGAGGCCTGCTCTCTTCTCCAGGGATGTACATGTTCGCACGGTAATCCGAAGACAACTGAGATGGCATCCAGCACTGGTCAGAGTGACCCAACACACGGCACTCCTCCGTACACAATTTCATGACTGCTGAGAGAAAGACAGAGAGACAGTTTTCAGTGAGTTTTGTAATATTTCTCCTGGACAGATAATATTAAATGGAAAGCAAATGGAGACTTAAGCTTTAAGGAGAAGTTCAATTCCAGAACAAAAATTTACAGATAATGTACTCACACCGTTGTCATCCAAGATGTTCATGCCTTCCTTTCTTCAGTTGTAAAGAAATTGTTTTTGAAGAAAACATTTAAGGAATTATCTCCATATTGTGGACTTCAATGGTGCCCGTGAGTTTAAACATCCAAAATGCAGCTTTAAAGAGCTCTAAATGATCGCAGCTGAGGAATAAGGGTCTTATCTAGTGGAATGATCAGTCATTTTCTAAAAAATAAAAAATAAAAAAAAATGCTTGTCTTTTCTAGCTCTGCGATACACATGCGTTTTCTGTGTAATCCGGGTCTGTATAGGGTAGGTCGAAAAACTCCCATCTCATTTTGTCCTACAACTTCAAAATAATCCTACATCACTGCAGAATTGCGACCCAGTGTTTACATAGTAAACATGCAAAGAAGGTCAAACGGCCTTTACAAAAAAAGGTAAAACAGCGATGTAGGACGATTTTAAATTTGAAAATAAGATTTTTTTTGTATTGACCTGGATTACACAAAGAATGCATGTGCATCACAGAGATAAGCATTTTAAAAAGTATACATTTGTTTTATTTTTTTTTTTAGAAAATGACAAATTCGCTAGATAAGACCCTTATTCGGCTGTGATTGTTTAGAGCTGTTTGAAGCTGCATTGAAACTGCATTTTGGACGTTCAGACTCACGGCACCACTGAAGATATAAAAAAAAAACGGAATTTCTTTACGACTGCAGAAAGAATGGCATGAACATCTTGGATGACAATGGGATAAGTATATTATCTGTATATTTTTGTTGTGGAAGTGAACTTCTCCTTTAAGTCTCTTATTCTAAAAAGTTCTTAAGGTTCTAAAATGGGCTTTTCTGAAGAGATTTTTATGATGTCTTGAAATTTTTGTTTACAAAAGTGAGATATCTAATTAAATCCAACATGTTTCATTTACTTCTTCCGAGACCACACGATCTACTATAGTTCTCATCCACTATCTATTTTTATTACTACTTTTTAAGAGAAACAAATTTGATACTGTACTTAAACGAAACATAAATCTCCTGAGCTATGATAGAGCAACCCCTGAGCAATGAAATTTTCTCTGGGCATGTGAAAAATGGCAGAAAGGAACGTGAGGAAAACAAAGGGATGAAAGAGAATGGGAAAACGAAGAGGGATGATAAGGTTAGGAAGTTAGAGAACGGATTTCGGAGGTGGGTGGGTGAGTTGGGGAGGGAGCTTGAGAAGCTAAGGAGATTGAGAGTTTGCCATTCTCCCATTCCAGTTTTTCTTGTGGAGGCTGACATCCTTTGTTAAGCTGGATTATTATTCATTACTTTGGCAACTCCGCCTTATACGAATCAGATATGACTGAATTTGAATATTAGAGACAAAGCAGCAAGGGAATGGAAATGGAAAGAACAAACTGGAATTGGGATGGAGCAAAAATGACAATAAACTGCTTTGGTGAGGAAAGGGTGAAACTCTAATCGATGCACACAGGTTGCTTTTTTCTCTCTATGATAGAGGAAGAGCAGGGCTGAAATAGCGGCCCTCTGGGGAGAGAAAAGAGAGTGTGTGCGTGCGGAAGGGGGGTTTAACTGCATTGTGAAAGCAATTACGGTGAATTTTCCTCAGTTCAGATTTTGAAAGCATAGGGCTGTCACTCAGCGAAGAGAATGAATACAGGGAAATAACACTCCAGTCCACGCCTCCACACACGCACATACACATACACTGTCTTAAGCTGCTGATAAAAACAGATTGACACCGCAAAAGGTAGTGGTTACAAAAATAACACAATTTTAACCAAGAACCAAGAGGCTTTTTCCTTAATTTTTACGTGTATATTGAGTATAAAAGCACAGTGCAGGTCATTTAATTCAAAACCGCACCTGTTCACTACATAATAAAAGTAAGTCACTGTAGACGGGGTGTTAAACTGCATCATAAACGCAGTGTGCTCGATATAATCAAGCTGATGAATGTCATAATTCAGGGTGATAAAAAGGTGAGAAACTGCATGAGAGACCGATCGGGTTCCATTTCTCACCTGGGTGGAGACGGTGGTGTCCGTCGCTGTGGAAGAGGTCTCCGAAGCCGTCGCCTAGCAACCGGTCGATGGGCGAATCGCGGCCCATCTCGCAGTCGCTGTCGCCCGCATCACTGTCGCCACGCCCACTATCTTTCAGACTGAACTTATCCATGTCCTGGAGGGCGTACCTGCACACACATTCACACAAACACAGTTATTGGTTGATCAAGATGCAAAATATAAGCTAATTGAAAACTATATACGATACTCAAGTTAAATCAATCACTAAACTCAATTATCTACAAAAAAAAAAAAGAAAAAAAAAAAGAAATTAAACATGTTACATTCGGAGTGGCATTATATGTTTGATTGCATCAAGTCAGCTAAAATGCTCAACTTAAAGTTTCCCAAAAGCATCTCTATGCATTGCATACAGTCTATGAGCATGCATATGCAAAGCAGGCAAGCATATGCCCCACCCATCATTTTCACTTGCACAGACTATATCTACTTTATTTAACCTTTGTATAAACAGATCTATTCAGTGATGTCTCTTTGGCTGCATGCATTTATCTCACAAAATGTGTCTTAAATATTTAGATTCACATGAGCAGAGGCGTGCAGGACAAAAAAGTGCAACTATCTAAAGCTAATATGTTTTTAAATGATCATATTGACATTGAAATGCATCACTGTATGGAACAATGGTTTCAACAATATGCACGGAATAAAATGACATGATCCAAGAACAAAACGCAGATGAGAGGAAAGAAAAAAAAGCACAGAAAGCAAGCTATGACCTCATGTGAGGAGCAGTCCAATCAGGATCTGCGAACGTGGGTGACCACGGCAACAGGGAAGTTCTGTCCTATTCTCCCACAAACATTTTAGAATACCTATCATCCAATCCGATCGAACCAGCAGCACACAACAGGTTGAGTATCACTACCCATCTACTCTACCATACTATTTAGACCACATCATGCCCAAATAAGGAGTTGGAGCTTGGAGCGTAGTATTTGTTTGTTTGTTTGTAAGTTTACCTGTAGCTGCGAGAGTATTTGTTCCCTCTGAAGCTGGGCCGCGGCTGATACTGACCCTGATGGAGTATTGAGAGGAGCTGTGAGACTTGCTATAGCAAAAACAGATGACATAAATAAAAATAAATACTGATGGAACACGACACTCGTTCACACACGCACACACACGAATGAACAAATGAAAACTGTTAGTGTGAGAACAACACGCAATGACGTGAATGTTATGTTGACACTGGTGAATGAAAAGAACATGGACAGAGAATTCACAAGCTCTTCTACAAGATCAGCATCAGTTACACTTTGAATATGCAAGTGTTGCTTTTACCTCCACAGGGGGCGTGGCATGTGTCAGCTCCAGGGCGAAGTTCTCAGGAATGTGATTGGAGGAAATAGTGACCAAGCTGTTCAATGATTGGCGGCTGTGTTGGCTCTGTCGGCTGCCCATGTGGGCCCGCTCAGGTCCTGGCGAGGAGGTCGGTGAGCGATGGTGCGCCCGGATTGGAAGGGTCCCGTTGACAGTGGGCACCAGGGTGATGTCGCCCTTATGGATCTGCCGTGAGGGTTTTTTTGGGTGCTGTTGATAAGTAGACTCAGCCACCCTACAGTTGTATGAGCGAGTTTCCTTATTTTCACGTGAGCAGTGAAGGGCAAAGGCCACCATGATGAGAACCAGAATAACGCAGACCACCACAAGGGAGATAATGATGATCCTGGACACGTCCACAGAGCCATCTTTGGTTCCTCCACCTGTTTGATGTGGGTTCATGTGGTTCTCAATGTTTTCATAAAGCGAAAGTCTAAGCAGGGCTCTGGCACTGAGGGGTTGAGAACCATGGTCCTGCACTTGGATGGTCAGCTCCACGTGATCCTGTGGAACATCCTGCATGCTGACGTTGGTCCGAATTTCACATGTTTTAGCGTCCATAGAGAAATAACCTGCCTCGTTGCCCCCTACTATAGAACACGAAAGGTCACCGTTGGCACCAAAATCTCGGTCTATCGCGCGGACTACAGTTACGACATCACCGACCTCTGCGTATTTGGACACTGGAACGTCAGCCGTGTGGTTCCACAGCTGAGGCATCATGATGACTGGTCTGTTGTCGTTCTCATCCAAGACAGTCAACACAACGGTCACATTACTACGCAGCGGGGGACTTCCAGAATCCCGGGCCTGGAGTAAGAATGAGATCTGACTCACGTCTTCGCGATCAAAAGTGCGTAGCGCATAAATGTCTCCATTAGAGGGGTCAATGGTGACATAAGTGGAGATGGGGCTCCCATGGACTGCAGTTTCAAGTATAGAGTAGCTCACTTGGCCATTCGGGCCCAGGTCTGGATCTGAGGCCCTCACAGATGACAAATAAGCTCCTGGTGAGTTGTTCTCCACCTTGGAGATCTCATACCTGCTCTTCTCAAACTTTGGCGCGTTGTCATTCTCATCCTGGACCTGAACAGTGAAGTGTTTGATGGTAGATAGACTTGGAGATCCTTTGTCTTCAGCAATAACAGATAAGCTGTACTCGGACCTCTTCTCTCGGTCCAGAGTTACATTTGTAAGGATCATGTAGTTCTTTTCATAAGTCTTTTGCAGCCTGAAATGACCCTGGCCGTGGAGACGGCACTCCACTTCTCCATTCAAACCGGAGTCCAGGTCATCTACCCTCACCAGAGCCACAAATGTATCTACAGGATCTGTCTCTGATATATAAGCTATCTCCTCATTCCCAGTGGACATCAAGTTGATGCTAATATCAGGTTTGTTGTCATTCACATCCACCACTTTTATTATGACTTTACAGTGTGCTGGCATTGAGTTGGGGCCCATGTCTTGAGCTTGAACATCTATGTCATAGGAATTTGTGCTTTCGAAGTCAACTTTCCTCATTAGTGTCAAATGACCATTATCAGAATTAATCTTAAAAGTCTCTACGATTTTAGGCGACACGTGACTGCTAAAAGAATACACGATTTTACCATTGGTCCCTTCATCTGGGTCAGTAGCATTCAGATCAATAAGCAAACTGCCTATAGGGGAATTTTCAAGCAAGTTGATCACATAAGATGGCTTCTCAAACACCGGATTGTTGTCGTTCGAGTCAGCTATGCTGATTTTCAGAAGCGTTGTTCCAAATTTTGGGGGAACGCCCCTGTCTGAGGCGGTGAGCTGGAGTTCATAGCTCGCTCGCACCTCTCTATCCAGCTCTTTAAGCACAACGAGCTCCGCGTACTTGGCGCCATCGGTTCTGGTTAGAATATCAATCATAAAGAAGTCAGACGGGGTCAGAGAGTATGTGTTCAGTGAGTTCTCTCCGACGTCTGGATCGGTGGCGCTGTCAAGGGGAATGCGCGTCCCCACGGCGGCGGTTTCGGAGATCTCTATGGGAATGACGGGGCGCGCGAACTGTGGTGCATTGTCGTTAATGTCCAAAATTTCCACTTCGATGTGGAACAGCTGTAGGTGCTCCGTGGGGAGGGTGAGGACGTCAAATTCGATAGTGCAGTTGAGATTCTTCTCGCACAGTTTCTCGCGGTCTATTTTGGTCCTGATGCTGATCTCTCCATCCTGGTCGCGCACGGAGAGAAGAGACGCACTGCCGCGCTGCATGGCTCTAAAGCGTAACGGAATCGAGCTGGGAAGTTTGGACAAAACATCAGCGACATCTTCTCGAAGTCTGGCGATTACTGTACCCACCTTCTGCTCTTCGTAAACTTGGTATTTCAGAGTTTTAGCCGAGACGTGCCGTGCCAATGTCACGAGCACAGCAAGTTTGAGTAAAGTGGCACAGAACACTGTGCCCTTGCTGGTATCCATATTGGGTTCCGACAGGCACAAGAAATAAACTCTCAGAATGATTGTCGCTTCCTTTGTTGAGCTGTCTCAATCCTTTACATGCGTTGTTGTGGTCTCAAAAACATCTCCAAATCCGAAAGAAAAACGTCTTCTCGAAAGGCTCCGACGTCAAAAACAGGTCTCGAAAAATTAGCAGAGCGCAAGAGCTTAAAACAAGCAATGACAATAAAAGCAAAAGCGCATATCCCTCTGTCACTAAGGAGAAATCTGTTGCGCGTATCAAGAGACTGGAAGCGCAACCTCCGTCTGGAGAGCCTGTGCGCGCGCGTATCAGTCTCCCGCTGTCTGAAGACACTCTTTGACTGACTAACCCAAAATAGCAAAGCCTCCTTTAGAGCCACGGCTTCAGACAAAACGCTTCACCTAAATCAAGGGCTGCCCCTTCTCTCTGCGACTGACCATTCAACACAGAGCCACTATAGATCCCAATTAAATGAAGGGGAGAAAGGAAGTGGATAACTCCGCCCTTTAGGGTCTCTCTCTCCCCCCTCTCTCTCCCTCTCCTGAACGCGCTTCAACAAAGGATGAGAGAGCAGAATTTAAGAATAACACGAGCTGAACTTTCCCTCTAGATGACTGTCAATACAATTTATTCACTAAATATTTACCTCTATTTTTGGTTAAGCATCGTAGAATATCTTTTTTGCCAAATTTGTGCAGATACAGAAAAGATGCATTCATAATATGGCCTAATTTATGAATCTGTGGGCTAAGAACCGTTCTGTTTAAAGATCTATAACTCAATGTTTTTAAACATATGATATAAATATGTGAATATTTAGAGAATCCCCATACAGTTCTGATATAAAACAGTTTAGAAAGCTTACACAATCCAAAATATATGATGCTGTTGTAAAAATGAAAAGAATAGGTATAATTTAGAGATCTCAAAATCACTACACTGACAGGACTTTAGAACCTACAGGCATCTTTAAAAAGACAAGAACTTGCAAGATGAGTTCCTGCAAGAATTTCAAAAATACTAAAGGAATATAAATGATGCCTTCTAAAAGTTGCCTAAATGTTCCCCAGAGGGTTCTGATGGTGTGGCAATCCGAAGAACCCCAAAGAGTGTGGTGGATTGTAACACCAAATGAAAACATCGCCATTAATTATTATGCACACAGGGCAGTGTGCTGCTCTGACATATAAAGGGCTCTTGTGCTTGTGGGGTCCTGGGGTTCAAGTCATGTCCTAGTCCTGTTCCACCTCTTGCTCCCTGTACTTTCCATTTGCTTCTCCATCATCAAATATATAAGCAAATAAATAAATAAATATATACAATTAAATCAAATGAAAACAGGAAGCAAATACAGAAGATTAAAATTTCAAATGAATACATAACGTGCATTACATTCTTAAAAAGATTGCTTAAAAGGTTCTTCACAGCGATGCCACAGAAGAACCATTTTTGGTTCCACTAAGAACCATTTAGCCAAAGGTTCTTTAAAGAACTATCACTTTCTTACCTTTCTAATCTGAAGAACCTTCTTTCACCACAATGATCTTTTTGTGAAACAGAAAGTTTTATTTTTAAGAGTGTAGACTCATGATCTTGTCAAATGTCGGTGACTAGAAGTACAATGGAATCCCTCCCATCTGGTCAGCTACAATATTTCTAATTTAATTTGTAGATGAAAAGCTTGTGTGAGTCCTTGGATGTTGTGTATATTAAATTAAACAAGACAACCCATTAAATCAGATACCAGCTATTTTAACATTCATTAACACTGTCAAGACAGTCATGAAATTCTACTTCTTGCATAGCCTATAATCTTACAACTTCTACATGCATCTCATGGAAGTAGCTACTGCACATCTGATTTCATAATTGGTTAAACTGGTGTTAAAACACTCCTAGTAGATGCTTACATGGTAACATCAGTTGTAAGTCATTCATTTTGGAGGACTAGACTAATCTTTGCATCAGCTGTCCAGCGTGTTTCAAAAACTGCTTAAATGCCTTCCTTAAATCCTTTTAGTATCACCCGCTTTCCTTTTTGGGGGTTCAAGTATTCTCACACGCTACCGACTCCTCATCTGCCATATACATTTAAGCTTAAGCTGTGTGTCGAATCACTTGTTCTGATGAATGAGTGAAAAACTCGTTCACGCGCACAAACAGCTCTGCTCACGTGAATAATACGGTTTTACATCGCGTGCAGGTCTTTTGGTGCGGTTCCAGCAAAATGTATTAACCTAACATCCATGTAAGCGCTTGAAAAAAATGTGCACAGTCTGGACCGGGTCGTCTGGACCAGGTCATTTGCATTTGCGCATGGGTCACGGTTCCTCTTTGAGAGAAAGCTTTCTTCCGAGTCTAAACTATAGAGGGAAATTAGTTCAGTTTGAAAGTGTAAAAACGGGGACAATTCAATTGCTCTATCACGCTCACGGGCAAACGGATGAATAAAATACATTAAATGGCCTATTTCCTGACTCTCACTCAAATTCCCATGGTGATATGTTAACCCGTGGAAATGTAGCCAACCATATCAAACCCACAGAAGTTGGGCTTGGATTAATAAAAAGCCCTTTGGCGACAGATTTGACACAAATGCTGCTCCTCTTTTCCCAAGTCTGGAGTTCCATGTGCTTTAACAAAACCAAGAGGGCCCATACTGAGACACTGGGGTGTTCTAGCGACTGTTTGGGAAAGTGATTACCGGCAAACTTCAGCGTTACCAGAAGGCGCACGTTTGACCCCGCCACTTTCTTTTGTTTAGTTTATTCTTTTCATAAGTCGCCGTGTTTGCGAATCGTCTGCGTTTCGCCCGGCCAATTTTAGCAGGGCGACTTTAACCAGGTTTGATACGGCCGAGCGCTCTCTTTGGCTCCGAAGCCTTAATGCAATTACCTCTGCTCTAATCACATTGCCTGAACAAAGACGTCAAAGTCTTTGCTGAATTTCGGGGGTTCTGGAATGCCCGCAGTGTTGCATGAAAAATCACACAGTCTAAAAGAAGTGCGATAAGTAAAAACAGATGCGCGGGCTAATGCACTTAGACACGGTTTGGCTTTTTTTTTTTAAAAAAAAAAAAAAAAAAAAAAAAAAAAAAAAAGAAGAAGAAGCAAAAAACGAATCATCTGACAGAGTCTATTTAAACTCGCGAACAATGCGATAATGAAACTAATACATTTAAGTGAAAACCAACTTGTGAGACAGGTGCAACACTGACAAAAACATTTTTTGCCTTCAAGAAAGAATGCCTATGACTGATCACGCACAAATGGCATAATGAACAAGTCAACGAGCAAAGAACATCTGCATTTTTGCTGCTAGTACAACTTTACGATACCATACGGGGCAACTGCGTCTCAATCTCCCTGACAGAGGCGCATCCCTCGCATGTGCCATAAAACCAGGCCGCGGATTCGACTTTTGTCATTGATATTCTGTCCTTCCCCATTTGAACAATGGCCGCAGCAGGTGGAACGCAGGCCAGATGAGGTTGGCTTCCAAACTCGCGCGCGAACTTTGCTTTTAGTGTCGCTGGAATGCGCGTGAACGAGCGCGCGCTGCCGTTGTAAAGGCACGCGAGCATCTGTCGCCTCGTCTGTCTCATTATCCCTCATTCGATTAGCGCTTTCTCTTTCAAGGCGGGCTGCGTCTCGCTTTCTCAATAGACCCCCGGTCACAAAGGTCTCTGACAATGTGCATTGTTATTCATACCGGGCCAAAGAGCAACTTAGTCCTCTCCCCCCGGTTGGAAGGGACTTTTACTGCTTTATGAGTCGTTGAGCGGGATAACAAGACTCAAGAGTCTGTTTGCTCGCGTGATGCATGTAGTGCGCGTTCTTAAAAACACCATATTGAGCTTCGTGTCGCGGTGAGGGCGACAAATTTATTGCTGTTCTTTAACAGTAGCCCACTATGGTTATCCAGGCCTGCTATAAAACCACAAGTTTGTGTATGTACTGGCTAATTTGTGGAAATTATATGACAGCTGCACTCGAGGGCCACCCTCAGCTACACTGTGTTGCTAATGCTGCCAGTGAGAGTTTATGCTTACAGTGCAGAGAGAACTTAATATTGTCCATTAATATTTGACTGAAATCAAAGTTTGCATATGGTATGAACCAAAAGCCTTGGGTACACATTTGAAGTAGTTTCCAAGTCAAAAATCCTTAAGGAAAGTGATAAGGATTCCTGTTGAAAATCATCATATGGAATTAAACCTAAAGTATCCTAATAAGATCAAATAAGGGCTACTGTATGTCTATATCAGAACTTAATTTGTTTTAGAACTATCTCCTGCTGCTACAGTTAAAGAGATAGTTCACCCAAAAATTAAAATTCTGTCATTAATTACTCACCCTCATGTTGTTCAAAACCTGTAAGCAGTTTTGGGCACAGTAATTTAAAAAAGTAATTAGGTGTAGTACTAGTTACTTCTCACAAATAACTGAGTTAGTAACTGAGCTACATCATTATAAAAATAGCTAATTACCAGGGAAAGTAAAAATGTTCAAATATGTCAAATAACTTAGATGCCCCCAATAATAAATATGGTAAATGAATAAAACATTGTAGACTAATCTACACTTTTTTAAGATTCTGGGACAATGTGAGAGAGACCTCCCAGGGGCTAGATATCATGTTATTGGGGCCACTTTAACCTGCAGACATGAAAAACATCATAATACCAAGAAAACAGATGCCTTCTGTCACGATGAAAAACAAATATTCTCTGATGAAGTAATCCATATATGATACGAATGCAACCTCCAGTTTTTACCATCTCAACCAGTGGAGTTTAGTTCCAGCAAGCTCCAACTCACACCTGCTTGGAAGTTTCTAGAAATCCTGAAGACCTTGATTAGCTGGATCAGGTGGGTTTGATTAGGGTTGGAGCTAAACTGTGCAGAGCTGTGGCCCTCCAGGAATTGAGTTTGAGACTACAGGTCTAAACTCACCTCTAATTTAATCATGTCCATGCGTGAGATGCACGGATATGTAGGTAAACACCCACATCACCTCTGTAAACAAACATGAAAATTCATCAAGTTCATCTCAGCTACTTTTCGTTTCTGGAAGAAGACATGCTGAGAGGAATAAGCCAGAATTTACCTCAGAAGAAGAACGCAATGCAAAAATTATAGTAACACCGCATTTCATTGTAAGTAACGGTAATGGCATTGTAACGAGAAAACAGTAATTCGTTTGATTCTTTGTTCCTGGAAAAAGTAATGCTGCTGATAACACTGTTTATGTATAACACTGTTATTCCCATCACTGCCTGTAAGACCTTTGTTCATCTTCTGAACACAAATTAAGATATTTTTGATGAAACCCTGCATAGACAGCAATGCAACTGACAAGTTCAAGGTAGTCCATGTGACAGCAGTGGTTCAAATGTTATGTTATAAAGCTACGAGAATACTTTTTGTGCACAAAGAAAACAAAAATAATGACTTTCAACAATTTCTTCTCTTTCGTATCAGTCTTTGACACACGTTTACAAGAGCACCACAGCACATATGGCGTTCTGATGTAAGAAGATCCATCTCTCTTAGTTTATTGTCTATAAGTTCTGGTTCAAATAAGTTAAGCTGGGCAAAAACCTGCAAATTGTCCTCTCTGTTGAAATCTTCAGACTTGTTGATAAAAACTATTTTATGTACAGTATGCGTCTTCTTCTGCTTGTAAACAAGGCGCAGTGCATTCGTTGCGGATGCGTCATCGTGCTCTTGTGTACGTGTGTCGAAGACTGACACAGAAGCACAAAAAGTATTCTCGTAGCTTCATAACATTACGGTTGAACCACTGATGTCACATGGACTATTTTAACGATGTCCTAACTGCCTTTCTGGGCCTTGAACATATCAGTTGCGCCGCTGTCAGATTTCATCACGGGTGAGTAATTAATGACAGAATTTTCATTTTTGGGTGAACTATCCCTTTAAAGGAAATTATATCAGGAACTAAATGATTCATTGTAGTCCCCCCCCCCACACACTTTAGTATATTATAAATGTTTTATGCATATATAATAAAGTGCAACCTTAAAGTGCCTTATTGCTGTTACTATATAAAAAGATAAATGGACATTTTATTCCATTAATAATCATAATAGTCCCACTGAGATTTTTTCTTGTTTAATCCTGTGCACTGCTAGAAAAAAAAAAATTGGCACACCTCGTCACCGGGATAGATCCCTTAAAAGTACACTTTGAGGAACTAATATGTACCCTTAAGGTATTACATCCCTTTAGGGGTAGAGGTTCAAATGTGTCTTTTGAGGTTACTGTTTCAGTGTCGCTGTGGCATTTCTCACAGAATGCTATATTGGAATCTGTTAAGAAAACTCTTATTAGCATCCTTTAGGTTTGAATCCAAAATGCATGTAATAAAAATTCCAGTGGAATTAATTTAAGATTTTTGCTGCATACGTCACTGCCAAGTATTTATTTTCTCTGTTCTTGGAGAAGTGGGTTACTCTTAATCTTGATTTTGCTTTTTTTTAAACTAAGAGTCAATGTCATGTACCTCCCTAAAGCCATCCACACACACACACATACACTCACACTGGCAATGAGTAAACCAACCTCTCAGCCCCAGTTCAAGCACCGTCACCCAGGACAAATCACTCTGACACTGATGTCTGCTGAGGTGGCTCCTTCTGAAGAGTGAGAGAATGAGAAAGAGAGATGGAAAGGGAAATGAAACATGGACAGAAATAATGAGAGAAAAAGATAACTAGCCAGTTGCTGGCTAGTTATTAAAAGAATGAGGAATGGTGCACTCATAAATGCAAATTCAGTCATTATTTACTCAGCCTCATTTAGTTTTGTTGTTATATATGAAGAATATTCACACACATACACACATTTATATATAAATGCATTCTATAAAATAAATCATTTGCTCACCCTTACCGTATTACTGTCTTTCTTTAATGGAACACAAAAGATATTTTGAAATATGTCTGTTTGTTGTTTAATTTTGGATGACATATTCCTTAAATAACAAGTATATAAAAAAAAATGTTTGTGATTAATGATGAACATGATGCTCAGTTCCTGACTCCCTGACTGGACTCCATTCTTAATGACTGACAGCTCATTTTTGGAGCAGCGATCACCATGGAAACAAATCAGACAACCATAAATGGGATACACATTGATGGAGTTGTTGCAGTAATGTTTTAATGAAGGTATCAGAATGCAGATGGTATTAGTGCCAACATGTGCAGCAGCAGTTGTAAATGGGTCAGTGCCAGAGCTTGGCAGGAAGATGAGCTAAGTAAAGAAAAAGCAGTGTTTTATTTAGAGAACGTATTCTTAATTGTTTCATTCTTGACACACATTTCAGTGGACAATCCCCTAGTTAGAAACACCTCCAAATAAAGCTATGTTTTCTCAGGTCTGTGTCAATATAGAAAGTAATACATCTTTTAACAGCCGTGTTAATGGCAGCGGAGGCCCTTCTAAAGGTTTAGGTCTCAGAAGACTGTCATGTTACATGATTGGAAAAATGTTCTGCTTTTAACAGTCTTTTAAACAAATGAAGCACAGTTCTCTTAGGTTTGTAATTCCTGATGACTGTCTGTTTTTCATTACAGCCTTTATTCCTACGGGGAGACGCGAGCGGCCAAAAACGTGAGTTTTAAAACAACAGCACATGCTAGCCGAAGGCATTCCAGCAGAGGTAGTTAAACAGCGGGGGCCCGTACACTTCTCTGTTTCCCGTGTGAGCAAAGGTTCCTGGGTTACATGTATCAGGCGGTCTGCGGATCACGAAGTTTGTTAGAGGCCAGATTTACGGCTGTGGGTAAAGGAATGGAGAACAGCTCGGCAGCGGAGAAGTGAGGCTCCTACGGGTAAATTTGGTTTAGGGGTCCCTAGGTGGCTTGGACAAGAGACAGAGTCTTTATCATCCAGCTGCTACACACCTAACATGTTTCTGTTTTTAGATCATGTCCGTGTGTGGGCTATGCAGTGTTTGATGGGAGACAGCATATTTAAAGCGATAGCTCACCCAAAAAAGAAAATTCTGTCATTAATTACTCACCCTCATGTTGTTCAAAACCCATAAGAGTTTTGTTCAACTTCAGAACACAAATTAAGATATTTATGATGAAATCCGAGAAAATCCTGGTATTCTCGTGAATGCGCATCTGAGACTGACACAGAAGAGAAGAAATTGTTGAATAAAGTTATTATTTTGGTATAGCTTCATTTTTTTCTTGTAGCTTCATTAAATTAAGGTTGAACCATTGATAACACATGGACTATTTTAACAACGTCCTATTTGTGATTTTATCAAAAATATCTTATTTTGTGTTCTGAAGATGAACGAAGGTCTTACAGGTTTGTTAGAATTAGATAATAATAAAGCAATTTTTAAAAAGAACTCACTGTGTAGTTACAACGTTACTGGAACAAATCATTTCAAGGACTATTCTGCTTCAAAAACCAGATGGAGGGACAAAAACCTCTTAGGTTTCTTTAAAAATAACTTAATTTGTGATTAATCAAAGTCTTAGGGTTTGGAATGACAGAGTAAGTGAATGATGAGAGAATTTTAATTTTTTAGCTGTATACACCCAAAAATATTAAAAATGTTTAGCAGTGTTTTGAATTATTATGGTTTAATTCCTACGGGAGCCTATAATCACACTCTAATAAAATACAATTTAAAATTGTTCCAGTTATGACAGACCTAAAACACATTTCTAGTTTTAAAACCACTGTAGCTTTGTGCTTAACATGAGGGTAATTAATGACAGAATTTACATTTTTGGGTGAACTAACCCTTTAATTTATAGTAAGTAAAATGTGACTGTGATGTAATAACTTGAGGTCATAGGTTGTGCTTGCTAAAAAACAGCCTAGCTCATGAATATTAATGAAGCTGTAGTTGTAACTGATTGGCTGAAAAGCTGCATTTGCAATAACAAATCCAAATCTATAATCACATAATAACACTTCCTCGAGTGGAAAACGTCCATCCACTGTTGTCCTCTCACATCAACAACCACCAACATATTTGTTTAGAACTGTTTTGTAAACGGTGTTTGATCTGTCCATATATTTCTCTCAAGATTCAGATGAGACCAAAAAGCAATACTATAGAGGATTCCTTTTTAAAGTTTAAAGTAAAATTTAAAACATCTTAATGATGGATTATAATACAAACACACATCATTTCACTCCTCACAATGTTAATTGATGTACTGGAGTCATTTGGATTACTTGTGGATTATTGTGATGTTTTTATTAGATGTTTGGACTCTAATTTTGGTGGCACCCATTCACTGCAGAAGATTCATTGTTGTGCAAGTAATGCTAAATTTCTCCAAATCTGTTCTGATAGAGAAACAAACTCATCTACATATTGAATTTGCTTAAAGGAGAAGTCCACTTCCAAAACAAAGATTCACATATAATGTAGTCACCCCCTTGCATCCAAAATGTTAATGTCTTTCTTTCTTCAGTCGTAAAGAAATGATGTTTTTTGAGGAAAGAAATTCAGCATTTTTCTCCATATAATGAACTGATATGGTGCCCCAATTTTGAATTTCCAAAATGCAGTTTAAATGCGGCTTCAAACGATCCCAAATACGGTTGTAAACAATCCCAGCTGAGAAAGAAAGGTTTTATCTATTGTAATGATCAGTTATTTTCATAAAAAATAATACAATTCATATACTTTTTAATGTCAAACGCTCGTCTTGTCTTACTCTGTTTTTGTTCCGGTTCATGACAGTTAGGGTATGTCGAAAAACTCTCATCTCATGTTCTCCCTCAACTTCAAAATCGCCCTATATCGCTGTTTTACCATTTTTGTTAAGGGTGTTTGATCTTTTTTGCATGTTCACGTTGCAAAGACTAGGTCGGTACTTCTGCAGTAATGTATGATGATTTTGAAATAATTTTTGTAGTTGAGAGAGAAAATACGACTGGAGTTTTCCGACATACCCTAACTGTCTTGAGCCAGAATACACAAGGAGTAAGGAGTAAAGTTCAAGGAGAGTAAGGCAAGATGAGCATTTAAGATTAAAAAGTATTTAAATAGTATTTTTTAATGAAAATAACCGATTTGACATTTAAAAAAGTATATAAATTGTATTATTTTTATGAAAATAACTGGTTGTTTCACTAGATAAGACCCGCCTTCCTCGGCTGGGATCGTTTACAACCGCATTTGGGATCGTTTGAAGCTGCATTTAAACTGCATTTTGGAAGTTCAAAATCGGGGCACCATATCAGTCCATTATATGAAGAAAAATGCTGCAATGTTTTCCTCAAAAAACATACTTTCTATATGACTGAAGAAAGAAAGACTTGAACATCTTGGATGACAATTGGGTGAGTACATTATATGTGAATCTTTGTTTCGGAAGTGGACTTCTCCTTTAAGAATGAGTACATTTTCAGCCAGTTTTCATTTTTGGTTGACTATTCCTTTAATGATTTCTTGTCATATTCATTCAGTCAACTCTTCCTGGATTATGTTGGCAGAAGCTTCTATTACAATACAAAAGTTTCTTGACATGGCTATTGTTTTTCTTGTGCTGGCTATTGCAGCACTTTCAAATTGACAAATGAAAAATATATATTTTTAAATAATAGTTTTTAGAATGTAGTTTAATGTAACAAAAGGACTGAAAAAGTCGCTGGAGTTATTTACTTTTTAAAAAGCACTCCTGGTTGAATGATCCACCAATGCACATTATTTCAATAACTAAATAATTAAAAACTGCTTCTCCTCTGAAATTATATTCTTTTTCACATGATACCACAAAAACATTGTTTCAAACCCTCCACTTCATATTACTGACCAAAATGATTCCCAGTTGATAAAATCAACCTCTGTCCTACATGTTTGCAGCTTGTTTCACTAGAAATTCTGACATATCATATCATTTCATCTTGACTCTAAAGGATTTGAGCCAACTGTAGAAACAGTTCTTTAAAACGCTGATTAAAATAAATGATTCTCCCTCACTAATAACCTATTCCTCCAGATGTAGACAAAAGGAGAAAGCAGCAGCAGAACGAAAGCAGAAAAATAAAAAAAGACATAAAGAATAGTATATTATCATTCCATTTTTTAAGCTTGATGTGTAATTTGCAAAAAAAAAAAAAAAAAAAAAAAAACTTAGGTTGAATCATTTGCATCAGTGGTTTAGATATGCTTGGCACAGTTTCTATTCATTAGCAAGATGATCTTTTTTTTTTACAATACTAAGTATCTACACGGATAATTACCTGAGGCATTAAAACAAAACTGCATAATGAGTCTCTCTTAAATGTGCATCATACAGTAAACATGACCTCCAGGTCAAAAACACTTTGTTGAAATACTGTGTATATGAAATTTCAAAAATATTATGAAAACAAAATCTGCAAAATAATATTACCATGACCCAACACATAATATCTCATAAACAAAAGTTGCATAATAAGCATAATAAGCGTCTGCCTTGACCTCATTAACATTTGAGAACATTAAACAATCTTTCAATCTCTAACTAGTGAAGAAACAGAATGTGTAATCCATCAAAACATTGATCGTTTTCATGTTTAGTAACATATGTGCCTCAGTGATAGTTCTCTTGGAAACACTGCAATAAAATTGCAGCATATCCAATGCAGATGTGGATAAAAATGGCAAGCCCTGAAATGTGCATCATTTACATCAAAATGCTTGGCAGAGGAACATAAACAAATCCTAAGCAGCCAGAACGGCACAGTGAGAACATGCATGTGAGACCAGAGCAGCCCATGTGATGTTCCTGAGCTACTGAAGGGGCTTCACTTGAATCGCAGCTCTTACATCAGGTCCAACTAAACGTTTTATTCTGAATCGCTATGAGCCTACTGCCAAACCTGATCCAAAGGCAACAATTTTGGGAAACAGGCATCTTTGATCTATTAAAGCAAGCTCTCCCTCTTTGTGTCTCTTCTTCTGGGGTGGTATATGGATCGCTCCTCATCTCGTTATCCATGGTGAAAAGAGAACAGTGATCAGAGACCCCTTCTGCTCCATTGAGATTGGCATGCTAGATGTCGAATAACAAAAGGGATGAAAACAAAACATGGCGAGGAAGAAAACAAGAAGTCTCACACAAACCTTTCACACATACGAGGACCAGAAAACCTGAAAGGAAAAAGAGAGGAATAGTGTTAGAATTCGATAATAATGAAGGAATATTTTAAAATAACTCACTGTGTAGTTACAGCATTACTGGAACAAATCATTTCAAGAACTATTCTGCTTCAAAAACCAGATGGAGGGACAGAAACCTCTTAGGTTTCATTAAAAATAACTTAATTTGTGATGAACCAAAGTCTTATGGGTTTGGAATTACGTTAGAGTCAGTGAATAATGATAGAGTTTTCATTTTTTAGGTGAACTAACTGCATACACACAAAATGATTAAAAATGTTTAGAAGTTTTGTTCCAATCATAAAAGACCTGACAGACATTTTTAGTTTTAAAACCACTGTACGATGCATTAAAGGAGAAGTCCACTTCCAAAACAAAGATTTACATATAATGTACTCACCCCCTCGTCATCTAAGATGTTTATGTCTTTCTTTCTTCAGTCGTAAAGAAATTATGTTTTTTTGAGGAAAACAGTTCTGCATTTTTCTCCATATAAATGACTGATATGGTGCCCCGATTTTGAACTTCCAAAAGGCAGTTTAAATGCGGCTTCAAACGATCCCAAATGCGGTTGTAAAAAAAAAAAAGAAGGGTCTTATCTAGCGTAACGATCAGTTATTTTAATAAAAATAATACAATTTATATACTTTTTAATGCCAAACGCTTGTCTTGTCTTAATCTGCCTGGACTTTTTTTGTTCCAGTTCATGACAGTTAGGGTAAGTCGAAAAACTCCCATCTCATGTTCTCCCTCAACTTCGAAATCATCCTATATCGCTTTTTTGTTAAGGATGTTTGATCTTCTTTGCATCCTCACTTTGCAAAGACTGGGTCGGTACTTCTGCAGTAATGCAGTGATGATTTTGAAATGATTTTTGAAGTTGAGGGAGAAAATACGATTGGAGTTTTTCGACATACCCTAACTGTCTTGAGCCAGAATACAGAGAGTTCAGGGAGAGGAAGTCAAGACAAGCGTTTGAGATTAAAAAGGAGTTAAATTGCATTTTTTAAAATGAAAATAACAGATCGTTATGCTAGGTAAGACCCTTCTTCATCGGCTGGGATCATTTACAACCACATTTGGGATCGTTTGAAGCCGCATTTAAACTGCCTTTTGGAAGTTCAAAATCGGGGCACCATAGTCCATTATATAGAGAAAAATGCAGAAATGTTTTCCTCAGAAAAACGTAATTTCATTATGACCGAAGAAAGAAAGAGATGAACATCTTGGATGACAAGGGGATTCTTTGTTTTGAAAGTGGACTTCTTCTTTAAGAGCCGGGGGGTGAAAACTTTTGAATTTGAGTATCACGGTAAATATATAAATATAGTCATTGTTGGAAAAGATTCAAATCCACAAAATGCTGAAAAACCAAAGAATCTGTGGATTTTTCTGAAGAAAAGCAGGCAGTTTAACTGTTCAGGACAAAACAAAACAAACAAACAAAAAACGAAACAGCCGTGGATTATTCAGGTAACAACACAGTATTAAGAATCAAGTGTATGTAAACTTGTCAACAAATTTAAGTTAATATTTATAAATTTAACTATTATTTTATCTTGTTGACTGTATGTGAAATTTCTTATTCAGGTCAGTACTAAAAAAAACAACATGCATTTTGTATGATCCCTCTTATTTCTGTAAAATAATTAACATTTTGCAGATTCTGCAAGGTGTATGTAAACTTTTGACTTCAAATGTAGCTTTGTGCTTGATGTGTTTTGTCTATCATCTGGCCATACCTGTAAATGGTAAAGATTTTATTTCTGAACGCTTTAATAGCACTAATATTCCCTCTCCCAGCTTTCATTCACAGTCCCAACTATCACGCTTTCTCAACTGTACGTTTCCAATCAGTTTGGAACACACAGGGCTAGAGCTGATAAGATACAGGTGATAAGACTCCATTTTGTTATCTCCACCTCCCCCTCCCCACTTTTTCCTGCCCTTTTGCCCACACCGCCTTACTGATTGATGAATGGCAGCTAGCATGGCCAGATGCTAGCAACTGATAGCGCTTCCATCACAGGCATGGCTGAACTCTCTCTACCTGGAGATGTTTCACTGAGATAGCGTATGGAGATGTTGGGCTATGATAGAGCTTGTAGCCTCTATCGTAGTTTCACTGAAACACACATGCTAACAGATGTTAGCCGACTGATAGTATTAGCATCACTGTTGTCTAACAGCCGCTGATGAATTGGGGCAGAAGAGAGCTTCTGTTAGCACTGGCACGGACATGCTGACTTCAGCACTCTCAAAACTAGAGCTTGTCATAATGCCGCATACAATTGCAAGATATAAAGGCATAAAACTGCATTGTAAAAGTACTACAATTAGTTTTAGTAAAAGTACACCCAGACTAATGTTACTATTAAACTCTGTCCAATCATTTAGGAATATAGTCCTTTATATTAAAAATGGACAAAAGAAAATGCACCAGCAGACAGACGGTTGGTTGGTTGGATGGATGATACTATGGATGGATGGATGCTGTAGATAGATGAATTGATTGGTGGATTGTTAGATGGATAGATGGGTGGATGAAAAGATACTGTTGATTTATGATACTATGGATGAATACATAGATACTATAGATGGATGAATGAATACTGTGGATAGATGGGTGGATGAGTAGACACTGTAGATGGATTGATGGATGGATGAATGTTGTAGATAGATGGATGCATGGATTGGTGGACTGAAGAAAGTATATATGGGTGGAGGAACAGATACTGTAAATGGATGATACTATGGATGTATGGACAGATACTATAGATAGATGGATGGATGGATGGATACTGTAGATGGATGGATAAATACTGTAGATAGATGGGTTGATGAATAGATATTGTAGATAAATAGATAGATGATACTATGGATGTATGGATAGATACTATAGATGAATGGATGAATGGATGGATGGATGGATACTGTAGATGGATGGATAAATACTATAGATAGATGGGTGAATGAATAGATATTGTAGATAAATAGATGGATGATACTATGGATGTATGGACAGATACTATAGATGGATGGATGGATGGATACTGTAGATGGATGGATAAATACTGTAGATAGATGGGTTGAATAGATATTGTAGATAAATAGATGGATGATACTATGGATGTATGGACAGATACTATAGATGGATGGATGGATGGATGGATGGATGGATGGATACTGTAGATGGATGGATAAATACTGTAGATAGATGGGTGAATGAATAGATATTGTAGATAAATAGATGGATGATACTATGGATGTATGGATAGATACTATAGATGAATGGATGGATGGATGGATACTGTAGATAGATGGATAAATACTGTAGATAGATGGGTGAATGAATAGATATTGTAGATAAATAGATGGATGATACTATGGATGTATGGATAGATACTGTAGATGGATGGATATTGTAGATAGATTAATGGATTGGTAGATTAATGGATAGATAGGTGGATGACAAAATACTGTAGATACTATGGATGTAAAGATAGATACTGTAGATGGATGGAAGGATGGATAGATACTGTAGATGGATGGATATTGTAGATAGATTAATGGATTGGTAGATTAATGGATAGATAGGTGGATGACAAAATACTGTAGATACTATGGATGTAAAGATAGATACTGTAGATGGATGGAAGGATGGATGGATGCTGTAAATAAATGGATGAATGGATTGATGGATAGATGTGTGGATGAAAATATACTGTAGATGGATGGATGAATACTGTAGATAGATGGGTGGAATAGTAGATACTGTAGATAAAAGGTGGATGAAAAGATACTGTAGATAAACAGATGGATGATACTATGGATGTATGGATAGATACTGTAGATGGATGGAAGGATGGATCCACAGACAGATGGATGCTGTAGATAGATGGATGCATGGATTGGTAGATTGAAAGATGAATAGATGGGTGGATGAATAGATACTGTAGATAGATGATGCCATGGATATATATATATATATATATATATATATATATATATATATATATATATATACTGTAGATGGATGGGTGGATTAGTAAATACTGTAGATGGATGATAGTATGGATGAATATAGATATTAGATATTTTATATAGAATATAGATATAGATATTTTAGATGAATGTATGAATACTGTAGATGGATGGACGAACATTGTAGATAGATGGGTGGCTGAATAGATACTGTAGATAATTGGATGATTCTATAGGTGTACGAAAAGATACTTCAGATACTACAGTAAATACTGTAGACAGATGGGTGGATAAGTAGATACTGTGAATAAACAGATGGATGTTACTATGGATATATGGACCGATACTGCAGATGGACTGATTGATGGATGAATGGATGGATGAATACTGTAGATAGATGGGTGGATGAGTCGATACTGTAGATGGATGGATGATGGACACTGCTAATAGATGGGTGGATGAATAGATACAGTAGATAAATAGATGGATATATACTATGGATATATAGATACTGTAGATTGATGGGTCTGTAAATAGATGGGTGAATGAGTAGATACTATAGACAGATGGGTGGATAGACCCAGACATATCAAAAAAAAAAAAAAAAAAAAAAAACACTCTAATAATGAGTGGTTACACAAATAAACATATGAATGGATATTGAACATGATTAGACATGGTGTGTATGCTGGAAGAATCGCATCTCCTCTGTGTCGGTGTGTTTGATGACCTCCAGGCTTTTGATCACGTCATACATACGAAATCCTTTCACAGGCCTGAGTGGAGACAGGAGAGAGAAGAGGGACAAAGACAGATAATAGCAGCTTTTTCCCTCTCGTTTTTTTTTCTCCTCCTCTGTGGGGGGTAAAGATCTTTCGGTCTAGCTTGTTGGAGTGCTGAGAGAGAGAGAGTGATTAGAGGAACCCGCCGTTAATTAAAGCGAAATAGAAAAGAAAGAGTGAAATTAAACCTGCTGCGATGAATACTCCATTAACTATGAAAAGTGAGTGAGGGGGGAGAAAGAGAGAGAAAAAAAGATGCCGCAAAACAGACAGTCAATTTTCACATCTAGAAGGGCACTGTGACCCGGTATTTTTTCACCTAACTTGTGGAAAATCAAAGTTGCAAATTAGTCCTTAAGAACAGAAATAAGCTGTTCTCCGTGGAGGAGTGTTAATGCTGTGACAGGGTGAGCTCAGGTTGCTGTTAATTCTTTTTCCTCCCTAATTACATTATTTGCTTGTGTTCTGAGAGCAAAATAAGAAGCTCCCTTCATTCACCGCTGATCGTGAACACAGCATTCTGCTAAAATTGACTGACAATGGACATCTTACTGAACATCTATCTGCCAATCAATCAATCACTCTATCTATCAACCTATCTATCTACCCTAAAGTATCTATTCATCCACCAATCCATTTAACCATCCATACCGTCCATCCACCAATCTGTCTACAGTATCTACTCATCCATCCATCCATCCTTCTACAGTATCTATCCATCCATCTATAGTATCATCTCTCTATTTATTCACAGTATCTATTAATCCACCCATCTATCTATAGTATCCATCCACCTATGGTATCTACCCATCCACACATCTGTTTACAGTATTGATCCATCCATCTACAATATCTATATATCCATCCATAGCATCTTCCATCTACACCATCCATCTATCCATCCATCCATCTGCCTTGCCTACAGTATCTATTTATTCGCCAATCCATACATCCAGCCAGCCATCTGTCTAAGTATCTACTCATCCATCCATTCACCCATCTATCTACTGTATTGATCTACAGATGTACATCTACAGTATGTATGTATCTATACATAGTATCATCCATCTCCAATATCTATTCATTCACCCATCTATCCGTCCACCAATCCATTCATCCATCTATCTACATCAAGGGTCTTTAACCTTATTTCATTTGAGAGCTACTTTTAAAAAATGAAAGTGGCCGAGAGCTACCCATGTTGTACAATACTTAAATCTCTTAAATAATGTATCAGTTCAAAACTGTTATACACAGTATTGGCAAAATGTGCTGAAAAATGTTCAAAAAGTATTGCTACGCATTCTGAAATAATTTGACCAAGTTTTGTCAAAACCAACAAATAAAAGTAGAAGACTATGCACTTTTTTTTTTTTTTTTTTTTTTTTTTTTTTTTTGCATAAACAGTGAAATAAAAACATTTTAAATGATGGCTGGATTTTAAACTAATAAAACAATATTCATAACATGTCTACTGACATGTACAACATGCTCAAATAAAGTTTTCAAGAAAAGGTTTTATAAAATGATAAACCTCAATTTTCAGCCTTTAAATCTTTCTTTTTTTAATGAAAAGGATGAATGATAGATTGTATTTTATCTGCTCCATAAACAGGTCTACATAAGCTAATATGCATTCTAAAAATCTCAACATTTTGGATTACTAGGTAACCAATTTTCCATCAACTGGTTACGATTTACAACAAATTAATGAAAATGTAAATCCACTGTCTGACAGCAGGTGGCGCTTATGGAGCAGCAGAAATAGAGCTGTACACTGTAACATCTGTACCTATCTACCAATCCATTCATCCATCCATGTTAATTTTCAACTTTGACTCAAAGAAAAAAAGTTGAAAATGGTATTGAAGTAATAAGAACATCTTAAATCTGATAGTGAGGTCAAATCAGATGATCACACATTTAATAGTAGTTATAGGTTGAGTTTCTCTGTTTCTAGAGATCAGGCATCAACACCATTAACCTCAGAGCTACAATGCATATATTAGGCATTATCTCTTTGACATCCAAACAAACTCTTTATCAAATATGCCTGCAGATCAGGTAGACGCATGTTTTGGTTAAGCGGTATAAATGATTCATACGCTTGCATCTCAAGGAGAAATCCTTGATGATTTGCTCCATTACAAGGACTATTTAAAGGAAACAAACACAAAGACATTAATAGCCAGCCATGTACCAGTTGTACCGGTGAACGGAGTTAAACTGAAGCATTGTTTTACCTAACTATGTTGTTCTACCTAAATGGATTGTACCATGTTTTTTTCAGAACATCACACGGATCTCATCAGCAAGGTTTGATCTCTGTGTAACATTGTTTTCCATCTCTTGCTCTCTCTCTCTGCATTGTCTCACAGCTACTTCCTCTTGCTTTCATCTGTGGCGCTGTCAGGAGACTGCTGCAATAACTACATGTGTGTTGCGTTTAGCACCCTCATTAACCACGCTTTTGTTTTGCCGCACCGTGTTCAGACTTTACGCTTTGGAGAGAAACACAAAATAACAAGAGAAAGAAGGGGGGGTAAAAAGCACAACACTCTTCGAGCGATTAAATCTTTTCTCACCTCTCAATTCGCCGCCGACGGCTGAGCCAGAAATAAGGGATCGTACAGACATAGAGGGAGGAAAGAATATATGGAGAGTTGTAGCATGGTGCTGTTTGATCTGATGAGAGCTGATGGAAATGGGTCAGGATGGGTAGTCGTGTAGGGCTGCGTGTCTTTTTGCCCTACGGTGTGTGAATGACCTGTTGGGGCTCAGTGCACAGGTTTCACACCCTTAGGGTGAGCACACACTCTTACTATGTGTCAGATGCAGTCAGATGTCCAGCCATGCAAGAAGGCACACATGTATGTTTGTGTGAAACAGCAACATCACTATCATGTCATGAGAATACAACCTTGGGTAATTAAGATGTATGTGTTTCTTACTGTTTTGCCTTAAAGCGTACATACGGACTAATATGAGACATGCAACATAAACATGAATGCTGTTGCATTACGTAAAGACAAATGACATGGTAGGTCCATATTTATTAAAATAAACTATGGAAAACACAGATCTGCAGGGGTTGACCTATATGTGCTTTTCAGGGCTGATGCCAATACTGATTATTACAGATCAAGTAAACAGATAACCGATATTTAGAACCAATATTTATGTCTGGTGTAAAAATGAACATTAATGTCAAAATTTAGAATAACGAGGGCTCTGACAAAAACTTTCTTTGAATGCTTTTAAATAATTTTATCAGCAAATAGGTTTTGAAAATGACTGACACCGATAACCACAAAAATGCTTAATATTGGTACCAGTAATTGGCCAGGCCAAGTTATCGTACACAAGTCAATAACTTATATATGCAAGTCAAGTAGACAATAACCGATATTTTGAACCAATATCTCTGGTGTAAAAATGAAAATTAATGTCAAAATTAAGAATAACAAGGGCTCTGGCAAAAACTTTCTCTGAATGCTTTTAAATTATTTTATCAACAAATAGGTTTTGAAAATGACTGACACGATAACCACAAAAATGCTTAATATCTGCACCAATAATGGGCCAGGCCAAGTTATCGTACATAAGTCAATAAATTTCATATGTAAGTCAAGTAGACAATAACCGATATTTTGAACCAATATCTCTGGTGTAAAAATTAAAATTAAAGTCAAAATTAAGAATAACAAAGACTCTGACAAAAACTTTCTTTAAATTCTATAAACTATTTTATTGGCAAATCGGTTTTGAAAATGACTGACATCGATAACCATAAAAATGCTTAATATCGGCACAGATAATTGGCCAGACCAAGTTATCGTACATAAATCAAGTCAAGTAGATGATAACCAACATTTTGAACCAATAAATATGTCTGGTGTAAAAATGAGAGTTAATGTCAAAATTAACTGACAAAAACTTTCTTTAAATGCTTTTAAATTATTTTATCGGCAAATAGGTTTTGAAAATGACTGACACAGATAACCATAAAAATGCTTAATATTGGCACCTATAATGGGCCAGGCCAAGTTATCGTACATGAGTCAATAACTTTCATACGCAAGTCAAGTAGACGATAACTGATATTTTGAACCAATATCTCTGGTGTAAAAATTAAAATTTATGTAAAAATTTTAACAAAAATTTTGAACAAGGGCTCTGACAAAAAATGCTTTTAAATGATTTCATCCGCAAATCGGTTTTAAAAATGCCGATACTGATAACCATGAAAATGCTTAATATCAATTCCAATAAGATCCAAGAAGGCCAAGTTATTCAATAACGATCATACATAAGTCAAGTAGACTGATACAGACGATTGGCACCGATAATCAGATGACCCATCATCTTTAGCTTGTAAATGATCAAAAAAGATGTTGTTACTAATGTTGAATTTGCTTGGGAAAATCTGTAAACACCTGCAATATTATCCGAATTGAGGCATAATATGACTTGCTTTAATTTTTTTGCCCACTTGAAAAAAAAAAAAAAAGTTCAATATTAGTAATACTGATTGAATTTGACAGTTCTGAGATTATTCAAACATACAATGAATACATATTACATTATATTAAATTAATGGATCCGTATTTGTTTTTATTTATACGTTTAGCTTAATTTTACATCTTTAATTAGTAAAAAAAAAAAGTATTGAAAAAAGTTAAAAGATAGCTCTGAGATGATTCAAACTTACAACTAGACCTCATGTGCTAAAAAAAAAAAGTGAAATTATTTGTAATTCAGTGAGGGAGGATGTTGCAAACTTTTCTGAATGACTGAATCAGTTTGATTCAAACTACTTGTGCGCTGAAAATATTGGCACACATTCCAACGAGATGAAACCGCACAAGACAAAAGACTAGATTCCTATTGTTTTTGCATCATTTTAATCGCATTATGCATTTTAAATGAGCATTCAAAACTCAAATGATTTGTTTGAAATACCCGAGCAGCTCATTAGGGAGTTTGATCAGTGTGTGATGATGATGAAGCTGAAAATTCAAGCTTCAATTCCTCCTTCCTTTGCATTTCTCTCACCGCCTGTCATTCTTTCTCTTTGAGACCCACACTCTGTCTTTCTCCCATTTCGTGAGTTGCAGGAGCCAAAAATAAAATCAATTTCATGTGCTGCTGAAGCTTTAGATCTTTTTCATTACTCTCTATTCTTCTCTCTCTCTTCCTTACTCTTAGCGGGGGTCTTTCGGTGGAGCCATATGGTGAGTGCGAGCAGATCAGGGTGGTTGATGGGTGTTTCACCCCAACACAAAAGCGGGGGGCCTGCTGAATGATGCCCATGAATGCATGAGGACAAGCAGGGTGAAAAGGAACCTGTGGCTGTGTCATAAAGGAGCGGCGGGGGAGGGGCCCCATGTGACATCACAAAAAAAGGACAAAAGAGTTTAGCAGGTCTTTCTCCTCGGTGCACTCCACCCCCTGCCAAAAAGCACCAGCTAATTATCCACCGTCCTGACAGAAGGGGGTGTGCATGTATTCATGCCTGCGTGTATCTAGACTGATATTGAGCAGCCGGGTTCACATGCTTTTGGCACCTACTGAGAAATGAAACATCTCCACCGCTCTGATGGATGAGGTTTTGTATGCATGTGCATGTGATGGCTTGTTTCAGGTGGTTGCATAAGAAATGAGACGCCACTTTTTTCTAAGCAATCATTAAAACAATCTATGATTTTACAGTAATAATATGAAACTAGATTTACTGAAGAGAATCTGAGTGGTGCTTGCCTGTGCAAAAGGATGTTCTGCTAGGTGGTTGCTACTAGCATGCCATGCTAATGCTGATAAAAATATGGGCTTGTGTGCAATACGTATCCTAGTCTCAAATTGCAATGATTGCAAAGCAGCTTTCTATGAGAAAGCAAGACCAAACAATGATTGTATTCAGTGGCCGAATCCCCTTTTTTCCCCTCTGTCCAGCTCTAAAACACATCTGTTTTCACGGTACTTGACTGACACACTATTGCCAGCATCCTTTCAGTCGTATCCCTCCCACTCTCTTTCGAATGATGATGTTGAGTATGAATGTGCTACAGCACTAAAGGGAGAAGAACATTTGGTGAGGGGTTTGGGTAAAGGAGCTCCCCATTCATACACACATCATTACCCCTGCAAACATTCACTCTACAGATGGACTCTCTGAAAACACATGCACACACCCTATTGTCAAATCATATACATTCTTCTCAGCATTTTCCTTGTAAAGCTTTCTTTTGCATCCCAAATGAATTTATAACCCTTTTTAGATTCAAATGGTGGATCTGAAGATTTAGTTTACACTATAATACAGAACTTTTCTATGCAGAGAATTCCTTTTCAGATTTTCTCACATAATCTATTTATTGAAGGATTTGGAAGGCCGGAACTTAAATTTCTCATGAGCATCATAGCTCAGTATTCATTCCACATGCTTATAACAACTAGACCACAGTTCTAGCATTATTAGGGTTATTTAAAAGTAACTCAGTCAGCCCAAATTGAAAGTGTATAATTTTCTCGCCATTCTAAATTCATTGGGTGTTCTGGGTGGTTGCCTGGGTCTTAAGGGTGATACATTTTCTGAATAGATTGTTAAATATGTCACTAGTGGTTGCTAAGTGTTACTTGTTGAAGTGAACCACATACAAGTCTCTATTATATTCTGGTCTAGATCTGGCACAATTTATTTGTCAAGAAAAAATTGTATGTTTGATGAGTAGCACAAATGGTGAGTTATTAGTTAGTTGCGCAAAATGAATAATATGCCACGGTTCAAAAGTTTGGGGTTAGCAGTTTTTTGTTTTTTTTTAATTAGTTATTTAATTAAAGCAACTAATAGTTTTATTCACCAAGAATGAATTAAATTGGTCAAATGTGTGGTGATACTAAAGGCATTTATAATGTTACAAAAGATTTCGATTTCAGATAAAAACTATTCTTTTGAACTTTCCATACATCGAAGAATCATATCTTAAGTATGTCTTAAGTAGCACGGGGATCCAAAAATACATTGTATGGGTCAAAATTATCCATTTTTCTTTTAAGACAAAAATCATTAGCTTATTAAGTAAAGATCATGTTCCATGAAGATATTTTGTAAATTTCCTACAGTAAATATATTAAAACTTTTTGAATTATTAATTTCGCTTAGTAATTTACATTGCTAAGAAGTTCATTTGGACAACTTTAAAGTTTTTTTGTTTTTTTTTTTGCACCCTCAGATTCCAGATTTTCAAATCTGTCAATCAAAAACATATTTATTCAGCTTTCAGATTATGTATAAATCTCAATTTGACTAAAATAAGTAACCCTTATGACTGGTTTTGTGGTCCAGGGTCACATATGGTTCACAAATGTTTTCAAAGTTAATATTAATAAGAAATGTTTCTTAAGCCCCAAAATGATCATATTATAATGGAGGATCATGTGACACTGAATACTTGTTTTGCAGTTATAGCTGCTAAAAATTAAATTACAAAATTGCATTTGAAATATATTAAGCTAGTTTTTAAAATTGTGATACTATTTCACAGTATTATTGTTTTTACTGCTTTACTGTTATTTGATCACATAAATATGGTGAGCATAAGAGATTGCTTTTGAGGTTTCAAAATCATACAAAATTCTTAACAACCCCAAACTTTTCAACGGTATCAATACATTTTATTTTATACAAACAATAAACAGTTAAAATAAATGTTACAAGGCATTTTTAAATTTTAATTTGAATGAACCACAACTCTTTTAATAATAGTGATGTTAAGTTAAAGTGATAGTTCACCCAAAAATGACAATTCTATCATTAATTAACCTTCCTTCGTGTCAAAGACTGACACGGAACAGAACAAATTGTTGAATAATATAATTATTTTTTGCTTCCTTTTGTACACAAAAATTATTCTCATAGCTTCATAAAATTAGGGCTGAACCACTGATGGCGCATGGACTATTTTAATGACGTCCTTACTACCTTTCTGGGCCTTGAATGTGATAGTTGCATTTCTATCTATGCAGGGTCCGGAAGTTTTAGGATTTCATTAAAAATTTCTTATTTTGTGTTCCGAAGATGAAAGAAGGTCTCATGGGTTTGGAACGACATGTGGGTGAGTAATAATGACAGAATTAAATTTTTTTGGTGAACTATCCCTTTAACAAAAACCACTAATAAACTCTCTCGTGCATGCATTAACTTGCTCATGGCTTTATTTCAGAAGATGAAAAAAGTCCTTATTTTTACATGTTTCCAAGTTCACAGACCAAAACACACTTCAACTCCCTCAAGTCCCCCTCCGTCAAAACTTTTCAGGTCCTTTCTCTGAATGCATATCAAAATAATGACCATGCCTGGCAGTGAGAAGAGGCCTGGGCCTTTGTTGAGGTTGTCAGGGAGGTCTCATTAAAAGGGACCAATGGACAAATGGGGCGCCTGTAGGCCTTTGTCTGAATGGAATACCCTCACACTAAACTTCCACTCCATCACTCCGGGACCCTTATGGCTCAGCAATCCCCTCCCAATGGACTCAATCTAAATCTGCTGGAGCAGAAAGCACCAGTGCAGGAATGAAATATTGGTCGCCCCTCCCATCCGCTTTTGTTTGGAGGGGACAGTCGGACGGTGAGGTCCGGAATGCTAAGCTGGGGGTTCTTTATTAGGTTCACTGATGGGTCATACCGACTTTTCAAGGGATGATTTACATCTCTGATGGCCTGTTCGGGTCTGTGAATGATGGTTTGGATTTGCGTGTGCGATTTAGGGCAGTGGCCAAAAATAGATTTGAAAATGGAGAGCGCAATATGTTTCACTGCTCTGCCGTGCTAAAATAAGTTGCTCTTTTCGGGGGTGCAAATGAACTGTCAGGGTTCGGAGACAAAACTATTTCGGCAGTAGCAAGAGTGCAACGTTAAATGCTTTTGCTCCCTGTCCTTGCCTGACATTTACAGATAAAACGCAAAATCCTTACAAAAGTAGTCATTAAAAAGCACAACTTTTCCCAAATTCAGCATTTTGGACTACTGGAAGTGTTTTGCCCTTTAACAACAAATGGTCTTTTAGTAGTTATTTATAATTCACCCCTCTCCCCCCATTCAAAAGAATGCTGGGAAATTCTAGCTTTACTAAATATAGCTGCTATGACTGTGATCAGAGTAACAGAAAACATGTGTGCATTCTCACTCAGTGTTTGGGTATGAAAGGATGTTATTTTTTTTTTACCCTCTCGCTTCCGTGGCGAACTGAGTGGGTGATGGGATGGATCTCGTTCAGGAAGTCCCATAACCTTTGTGCATCAATTTACACAAACTGAGAAACAGAAGTGCGTCTGTTATGCTGATGCGTTCTACCGTTGACCTGTTTGGGTTATACGTACTCGCTGTCATCGTCAGGTTGTTCGCATAGTGATGCAAATGAATCAGTTTAGGACAAACGTTGACGCAGACAAGTGTGAGTAGGGTTGCTGAGGAGAAACCTTTGTGTAATCCCAGATGTTGATCCAGGTCCAGCCTCGGTAGGGGGGAAATGTGTCACCTCGGTTTTCCTTTCCATTCCCTAAAGATATTATTGAATGCAGGCATGCATCACAATGAGAACTTGAAAGCATGGCTCCTGTATGGGTCTCTGCAGTGCATTACAGAGCCCAAATAAGCATTCCCTAGTATGCTGGCTCAAGCAGTTTACTTCACTTTATTGTTTTAAAGTTTAATGTATATTTCTTTGAGAATATCTTTTGTTCTGGGAAAGAAAAAAAAAGGCTTCAGCCTTAATGGGGTCATGATGGAGCCATTCATTTTATGGACATAAATGTCAGCAGTAATAAAAGTTGTTAGAGCGTGATATCAATCTTCAGTGTGTTTTGATATTTTGGTGCAATATCTGAATTTCTTTAGTAAGGAGAATGCATCTCTGTAATGTAAAACTAATTGAATTTGCGGTGGTCCACTTTTGCCAGAAACGTGAGGGGAGTTTTATGAGATAGCAGGTTGACATCATGCATTCTGCTGAAAGGCGGAACGCCCAGTGAAGACACTGCATGGAGCAGATGACTAGAAGAAAGCAAGCAAAGAAAAATCAGGGAAACACTTCATCACCATTAGGCAAAGTAAAAGAAGACTGAAGGTAGGCCAAACAGAACTATTTCTGCAAACTTGTTTTGCATTCAAAACTTGACAGCATGTCCTGCAGAGAAGTGATATTTTTCCAAATCACAAGTCATAATCGTTGGACATTAGCTGAAAAAACATCTCCACCCAAGAGAGCGAGAGAAAGAGTGAGCGATCTGTCATCTGCCAGAGTGAGCAACCTAACAAAACAAAACACTCATAAATTAGTTATTCAGCCAAATCAAATACATGTCTGCTGTCAAACTGAAAACATAAACACGTTCCATTAAGGAAAAGCTGCAGTGTTCAAGATAAACACATTTTCTGAGAATTTTCATAATTCCCTCCAGCAATAAATTGAACAACTTAAGAAAGAATGCAGTTGTAAAAATACATTTAAAAGACATTTAACTGAAAACTTTACCTGAAGAGGTCACTTGTTTTTCTGATTAGCAAGGCCAGTTAAAGGGACAGTTCACCAAAACATGAAAATTCTGTTATTCCAAACCCATAAGAGTTTCAAAGCAACTGATTTTTATATTTTTTTTTAAATATATTGAAATTAACTGAAAATAACACAGGAGCAATAACAAGGAACAATACTTTTATTCTACAGCTTTTATCAGTCTTAATGTTACAAATGGACTCATATTGTAAAGTGCTACCATTACATCAACAATCAAGCTAAAGATAGTCATTTTTAAATATCTACACAAAGGCCACAGTATTGAAATTGCATACATATGGATATTGTGTACTTTCACAATTTAACTGCTTCTATTCTAAAACATTTGTGGTTATCAGATTAAAATATTAAAATATGTTAGTCACACAACGGGCAAAAGCAGTGCCGTGTCTAAAAGAACTCGCAGCTATCTGGTATCACACCGGACGCATTGCGTTCAATTCGACCGGCTGTCTACCAGACTTTATTTGATTACTAAACGGGCAAAAGTATACTGCTGTCCTTTCTCCACTAATGCATCATGTAGGCAACATATTCATCACTTAGTAATAACATGAAAACATGCACAGTGTACAGTACTGTACACACCATTTCATTGTCGATGTTTTAAATCCACCTTTGAAGTGTCCCACTCTGTGCAGCGCGCAGTGTCACATGTCTAAACAAACCACAACTAGAGGCCGCTCTCCTACAAAGACTATAGGGACTTTGCTGTATAATGACGACCTTCTCAGCCGCTCCAGCAACGGACCCAACCTGGAAAAAACTATCGGCATAGATTTTTGCCGATAACCGATAGTTCCGCCAATCAACTTCCAAAATGCAGTTTAAATGTTTCTTCAGAAGGCTTTAAAAAAAAAAAAGGCCAATTTGTCAAATGCTCATCTTGTCTAGCTCTTGATGTACTCTATGTATTCCAGTTTAAGACAGTTAGGGTATGTCGAAAAACTTCCATCTCATTTTCAAAATTGTCCTACATTGCTGTTTGACCTTTTTTTGTAAAGGGCGTTAGATTTTCTTTGCACATTCACTGTTTACACTGGGTTGGTACTTCTGGAGCGATGTAGGGCGATTTTCATCAAAAATATCTAAATTTGTGTTCTGAAGATGAACGAAAGTCTTACTGGTTTAGAACGACATGAGGGTGAGTAATCAATGAAAGAATTTTCATTTTTAGGTGAACTATCCCTTTAACCACTGATGGAAAATGCTGCAAAGAAAGGCTGGAATCAACCCCCGATTTCCCACATGAGTGCCATAACGCAACTATTCAAAAGCAATATATAAACAACGTACCATTGGACAAGCCCAATTCAGTGTACAATGTAAATTGTCCTATTTTAATTGGCCGAATTTTTTTACATTCTATCCAATATACAGTATATAGGACGTGACTGATTATGTAAGTACATTTACAGTGCAAACGCAATATGGTCACATTTTCTGACTACCCCTGATCATGGTTTGAGTCATCAGCCTAAAACCTGCATTTAGCGCTGTCCACTTGTGATCAAATCACTGAGATGGATGTTACAGTAATACCAGGTGTGCCTCTCCGAGTTTACCACGAGGCAGACAAGCTTCAGTACGACTAGACGGGTAAAACACAGACAAACATATTTGTTTGGACTTGAAGAGAGAGAAAAAAACAAAACAACAGACAGAGAGAGTCAGAGATAGAAAGTGAGAGAGAGGCAAATGTTTTAGCACAGAGCAGTGAAAATAGCTGTCTGTGAAAGTGTGATAGTGAGAGAACGACTGACAGTCCAGCCGAGAAAAAGAGCGAACGAGAGAAAAAGGGACGACAGGTACATTGAAAAGTCAAAGGAAAAAAGACACCTCTAGTAAAAGATGTAAGAGGTGTTAGCAGTGATAGAGGAAAGGCTGAGCTGTCATAGTCATCTGCCTCATTTGGGGGGAAAACCGAAAGACAACCTGCACTGCCGTCAAAAGGAGATACGTAAACACTGACAAAGAGTGAAACAGAGAAAAATGAAAGAGACAGAAACCAGTTGAGATGCCTCCTTAACCCCATAGGCAGCTCTTTCTGTCTTCCTCTCCCTCTCACTCAATGTCTCCTGTAAATTCAGCAAACACACTTCCTTTGATGTCTCACACAGATGGCAGAAATCCTCTTCCTCGCTGCCTGTCTGTCTGGGCATCCCTTCACTGCCAAACTGAGGTGTGCCAGTGTGGGTTCAAAACACTTACATATAAAGAAGGGTAGCCTTTTCACAATAGTTTTCACTCAAATCGATGTTTTGTTGCATGATGCAAGAGCAGAGACTTCTTCAAATCATGTCAAAAGTTCTTCAAACCTCCATTTGACTCTGTATGCATGATGCAATACACCATTGTGAGGAGGAACAAATTAAATTTTGAAAGCTTTTGTTGGAGACCTGAGTCTGTTCGTCATTGGAGTTGGGGTTGTTTTCTTGGTGTGGAAGCAGCTTTTTAGATTTGCAGCTGGTATGAATGCTATTCATACTAAATCCCAATTAGCAGTTCTACATATTCTCGGTCACACTTATAGCGAAATGCATTTCTCACACCTGCTTATAATAAAATGCCTTTGGCAAGCATCTCTTGCAAGCAATCTTTGTATCTTTGCAATGCATCTGCAAAAGTATAGGGGGTCATTTACATACAACATGTTTAGTTTTTGCATTTAGAGACACAAGACACAGCAGAGTGGAATGGGAGGGAAAATTGGTAACAAAAGAGACAAGTAAACTGTAAAGATGGCATCAGTTCTTACTGATTCTCAATTGGATGGTGGAATTGGATGGTTGGGTTCAATCAAATCTAGTGTGACAACAGCCTAAAACTATCCAAAGACACAAAAACTGTTATAATGGCCCACATATGAATAGAAATATGGAAATAGATCTGTATGACAGGCGGTGGAGGACTGAGAGAGAGGTGAGAGCAGGAGAGGGAGGTTTGAATGCATCAGCCAAGAATTTCCCATGTTTATTATTAATGGCCTCTCTCTTAAAAATGACACTTCCCCAATTTCATCAAGTCACCGTCTCCAGGGCTGTTTATCACGTGTGTGTGTGTATCTTTGTGTCTGCATTTTACTGTGAGGGCTACAGCGTGTGTGTGTGCGCGCTCTCCATCATTCTGTGCCAGAGGCTAGATTAATCCAATCTATCACCACCAAAACCTGTGCGACCTTCATATGTGTCCCTACTGAATCGCCAACTCTCTTGACCCTCCTATGGACCCAAAAATAAAAGAATAGCAAAAAAGGATTTTCATAATACACTTTAAAGATTATGATGAATTGGGCTTTGTGGCATAAAGAAGCTGTAACATAAAAAGCTGACATATGTTTAACATTCTTGAAGATTACTCGTATAACTCAAAAATCATCAGTGTACTGAAAGAGAATGAGACAAAGAACAAGTGAACAAATGGTAGAAGTGAACAAATGAACAAAAAAGTAAGAAACAATGAAAGGTAAATCAAAAGAAAGAGCAAGCAAACAAACAAATGAAAAACGAGTGAATTAATACATAAAAAAAAAAAAAAACAAATGATCGAATGAGTGAATGAAAGGCAATTCTATAGGAAGTATAGCATCTATTCCCAGGCAGTATGTTCCTGTGAGCAATACAGTCAAGAAAAGGGTCTCTTTCTACCGGACCTTTACAGGTCAAATGTGGACATAAAGCATTTGAACGGCAACAGCGAGTGTGTGGGATAGACATGTAAATACTTCAGAGCGTGCTTTATGCTTTTCCAGTCCTGGCAAGAGTAAGATTTAGAGGATACGTTTAACCTCTAAAGTAAAAAATAAAATAAAATAATAATAATGAATAACCAAGGGACGATAAACAGCCTTAGGGGATGAATGGAAAGCACAATGTTCATTTCCCCCTGGTTCGTTCATCTGTGTGGATTATGCTCTTTTCAAAGTAAAGGGAGTCTGCTAGCCATCGATAAAATTGCAGTGCCACTGCAAGTGTTCGCAGCATCTAATTTAATTCAATCCAATGACTTTTAAAACTTATTTTATTTCTCTAAGTTTGAGGTTTATTCATAGCAAACAATCAATAATTTCTGTCTCTGTCATAAATCGTGTTGATCCTTCATTGGCTTTGAGTAACCTTCAGTGAAAAATGTGCAATAGGTGCTTCCTTCTGTTCCCGAAATGTGCTGCTGCAGCAGTAAGCGGACATAGTGATTAGGTAAGAAAATGCTGTTCTTCAAATTCTCTCCCTCCATTTCTTCCAGAAAGCGTTTGTGGGTGACAGGAAGTGAGACATTAGCATTGTTTATTTATCCCCCAGTTCACTCATTCTTTTTCCAAAATGGTCCCTCACATCTGGTGGCTATTACTCTGCCCGGACATCAGCACTCTGATCCAGAACCCTTGGCCACTCTTCATAGTGGAACATTAACCCAACGTGGACAGATAGCATCTCAGCACTCCAGAACCATTATGCTAATTTGATTTGTGCTATGCTAGGCTGACTTTGCCCATCAGATAGCATTAGAAACTACAAATCTGTAGCGAAGGCTAACGGATCTTGAGAGGGAAAATCATCGGTATAGGGGTTTGTGAATTGGGAAAAGACTGGGAAAGTAATAGATTTGTGTGTGAAGGTATGTTAAATTTTATTTATTTAGTTTAGTTTAGTTTGTTCTATGGTTAGTCTCTAGCACAGGGCTCGACATTAACGCTTGTCTGCCTGTCTGGGACAAGTGGATTTAGTGATGGGGCAAGTAAAAGAGAATTTTACTTGCACGACCGGACAAGTAACCTGATTACAACATCAGTAACAAACAATAACTAGTTCAGCACCAAACTTTGGTGAGAATGATTTTGATTTTAATACTTTCAGTGTAAACGGTGACTGATAACGGACGGACAGTATCAAGGTTGCGTCAGTTGAGGCTCGTGCAGCCAATCTGACTCACGGAAAACATTTTTTTTGCAACAGCACACATAAAGAAACAAACATGAACAAACATACCACTGCAGAAAAAAAAGGATAATAAACAAGTAGTTACTATTAACAAACTTTTAGACACATTATTGACTGTTTTTGTAAACGAAAATAGTTTTAAGCAAAGCCACAGCAGAAAAGTCGCACATCTCTGAGCAACACACAGCAGTGTTTCATGACTGAATGATTCAGCATTTTTGAATTAATCAGGTGAGTCAGTGATTCAGTGAGCCATTTATAAAGACAGTCACCAGAATTAGCCATTTGAATGAATTAGTTGAATCTGTGACTCACTTATTAAGACTTGCCACCACCTGGTGGTTTGGTTTCATATTTAAAAGTTTCATTGCATTTTTTTTTCCCAACATTTCAGATTTATATGTTAAGTAAAATGCTAATCTTATAACATTATTTATACATTTGCAATTTTACTGTGTAAATGCATTTAGGAAACATCTTATCATCATTAAACAGTCTGTACATCTAAATGGTACTTTCGATGCAGCTTCAGTGTTTCCTCTGCAGTGGAAAGCAGTTTGTTGATACTGATTTCATTTGAAAGGTAACAATCATACAGAGTCTAATGATTCTAACTGAATGTATTAATGAAATTTAAGGATTTGACATAAATGATGACACGTACATTTAGTAAGGTTAGGATAATATTGCCCTATAACATAAAGTGTCCAGGAAATCAATTTAAGGCAAATATGACAAATATGCTATGTGTAAGACCTCACAGAGCAGTGATGAGACTGTTGCTTCAGAATGGATTACATTTATTGCCCCAGACAAGTAACGCTTTTACTCTGAAAAGCACATTTCAAGGCTTAATGCCAAGCCCTGTATGACAATTTAGATAGTAGTTTGCTGGTTTGTAACGGTAAATTGAGCTCTAATGGATAGTTAGTACTTTGTTGTTCAAATTTAGATGGGCTGAGTGGGTCTCAGACCCCCCATTAGAATTAAAGGGACAGTTCTGTTTAAAGCGTAAAAAGAAATTGTTGAATAAAGTTGTTATTTTTGTTTTCTTTGCTCACAAAAAGTCTTCTCGTAGCTTCATAACATTACAGTTGGACCACTGATGTCACATGGACTAATTTAACAATGTACTTACTACCTTTCTGGGCCTTGAACGTGATAGTTGCGTTGCTGTCTATGCAGGGTCAGAAAGCTCTCAAATATATATTTGAAAACATCTTAATTTGTGTTCCGAAGATGAACAAAAGGTCTTACAGGTTAATTGTTTGTTGCCTGTTAACAGTGCATATTTAAATAAAAGGATAATATGACTAGCCTCTGTGTTTCTTAATAAATTGGTTGAGTGATTGATTCAATGACTTACGCATGACTCAGAAACAAACTGAACTCCCCCAAACATGCACAAACATCACTATATGTCCAGACTGGGATACTGCAGTATTTAATTCTAATGTTTATAAAGCAGAAAGTGAGAAAAATACATGTTGTTTTGCTTTGGTGAAGATTTTGATGTGCACATCTGATGGACACTTTACAATCCCGTGAGGCCATAGGATTGAAATTCTAAAGTTTTGAAATGAATTCCAAAGATTTGAGTCACTAGGATGATTCAAAATCCCCTTTACTACTGGACATTTGTTTAGGTTTTTAAAATTTGTTGACCAGGGTGTCAAGCTTGATCCCTCATCAACCCAGACTCTATTGGAACACCATAGCAGTCATTTAGAGTTAGAAACTTTTATTTGTGTACTTATTCCTTTCAAATATCCCTGAAGTAAACTGTGAAAGTGTCTTGCACCAGTGGTGCTCTCTGGTTTGCTGAGTGGGGTTCAAACCCACAGTACAGCCCTGATCTTTAACCACTAAACCACACCACCCACACTACTAATATGCAGACAATCTAAATCACAGTGTGCTGAATGGATGGGAAAACGGGGGAAGAATAGGAGTTTCTTGGGAATGGTGGATCAAACAGGATGTTAGTGTTCTTTAAGGACATTCCACAACCGGCAGGGGAACTTCTGTCTACACATACACTCAACACTGCTTAAAATACACCATATATTAGCAAACACGTGTGAGCCTATTCAGTTAACGCATGAATAAATTACTGAATGTGCCAATACAGGGGTTGGGGGTTGAGTCAGACAATTGTAAGGAAATTCAGTGACATATACAGAGAGATGATTAGCTAGAAAATAAGTGCGAAAAAATGTAACCCGGATGAATTTGTGATTGGAAAAATGATGTGTACGGAAACAGCCTTGAAAATATCAACTGCATTCCTTCCGTGCAGCTGAAAACGGCACACTGCCCTTGCTCATTAATACCGTGATGGATTTCTATAAGTTAAATATAATTGAAGCTTTAAATTGCTTTAGTCGACTCCAGGGGCAAAAAAATGACTTATCTTTTATACTCAGCAGCAGCCCTCCCCTCGCTCTCTTTCACCATGTACATTAAATCAATGCCTGTGTTTCCAGTTCATGTTTGATTCATGACTGATGTAAATGGCCATATGAATATGTAATAGTGAATATGAATGATAAATTAGCTAAAGAAATAGTAACATGGGCTTTTGAAGCGTTTAGATAAAAAGCGGCAGTAGGGATATGGGGTCAAAGCCTTGGTTTCCCACATTTACCTACATACTTTGGCCTTCTTGACATAGCACTCTTTGTGGAGCATGATAATGAAGTAAAGGTTAGGTATGTGTTATTGAGCTTAAAGTTTTGATATAATATGGCCAGGTTTAAGGGAATAAACTTATGCCAGGTGATCTTTTCTAACATGATTTTAGAATTACCACTTGAGACTTTTACTTGTAAACCAAAACAACCAATGTCTATTTTACATTGTTTTCATTGAGATGCAGAGATCTCAGCATTTCTCAACATGCCGCACATGTTGAACTGGAATTAATGAAAATGAAATGACTTTTTGTGTAGTCCAACTCACCATCATCCAATGTAAATGATGTTCCAGAAAGATTGTGCAATATTGCAATGGAAAAGCTCTTAGTAACACTCTAGCAAGCATGCCACAACTGTGGCTTCAATAGAGTTGACAGAGTAGGTCAATATAGTTGAAAATGATCTTTTTAAAATGAAATGCCAGATAATAAACTTGACTGTGGGAAAATGGGAATCTGCTTTCCGGACTGCTTCTGATAACTGATTGTTTTCTGCACGTCCTTTGGATTAATGGGAGTGAATGGAATGTTTACCAATGACAAATGACATTTTGCAGGCGAGCAGCTGTTCATGGGGTGGGCAGTAGCCCTGTGAAGTGTTTGAAACACTCAAAAACATCAGACTGACAGAAAACACGCTTCATGTGCTACACTAAAACAATGTACCCATTCTCCATCATCTACTAGATGTAAACTTTAAAATCACTTGAAGACACCATTACTGAAAGTGTCAAAAAAAATTATACAAATTTTTATTTTATTTTATTTTATTTTATTTTATTTTATTGTGGCCACTTTTACTAAAAGAGGGAAGGGAATGATGGGAGGTTAGACCCTAAAGGAATAGTTACGTAAAACGTAAAGCCTCATAAAAAAAACACATGAAATTTTGTGAAACACATTCTATAAGTACAATATAACATCTAAGTTAGGAAATTTGCAAAATATCTTCATGGAATGTGATCTTTACTTAATATCCTAATGATTTTTGGCATAAAAGAAAAATTTTGACCCATACAATGTATTGTTGGCTATTGCTATAAATATACCGCGTGACTTATGGCTGGTTTTGTGGTCCAGGGTCACAAATGATAACATAATTTTCATTTTGGGGTGAACTATTTCTTTAAAACGTATGTTTAATAGTGTGTCTTGAACTGCATCTCTGTTCGAGTCAGTCCCTCCAACTACCTTTCAGCATGGCTCTTAAAAGATATATAACTTCTCCTGGGTTTGAAATGTTGAAACTGTCTCACATACACATACTCACTATTTCAGTTCCTTCATCTGTGTCTATACATCCTGACACCAGCCAATTTACTTGAATATCAGATGAATATTTCATGTTTCATATGTGGAGCAGTGTGGGATTTGAGCATGCAAGCCTGATGGCTAAATAAAGCCTGAAGGTTCTAGGAAGATGAAGATGCTCCTATGGAAGAAACCTCCTATGGAAACCCATAGGTAATGGCAGATTAGTTTGAAACTGGTTTGGATTATTTTACCCTCAAGTAGAGATTGAAATTGTCATGGAATATGAATCAAACTTTGTTTTCAGAGTTCAAACAAAGGGACAGTTCACCCAAAAATGAATATTCTGTCATCATTTACTCACCCTTAAGTTGTTCCAAACCTGTATGAGTTTCTTTTTTCTGTTGAGCATAAAAGAAGAATGAATTTGAAGAATGTTGATAACCACCAAGAACACTGACTATATAAAAATAACTATATTAGGGTCCACAATAATGCATAATAATGTTCTGTTTATAATAAGCATGCACTACACTTATGTTGTTTGCTGCTTTAAACGCTCAAGCACTTCAAAAGTCAAGTGGATACTGATTGGCTGTCGGTGTTTTTAGTGTTTATCAGCTGGACAAAATCATTCTGAAAGTGGCTGTTCATTATTATTTTTATAGTTGTGGTATGGACTTCACTATTCTCATAAAACTAGATTGATTATTAAAACTTCATAGTTGTAGAGTGCTACAGCCATGACCTCAAAACCTGGAAGACTGATTCACCATGGGATCCCTTGAGATTTTCCCATTGGTTTTTTACAATGTTTTTTTTTTTTTTTTTTTTTTTTTTTTTTTCCAAACAAGGTCTGTGGTAAATATAAAGTCATGATACTTGGACGTTTTGCCCTACAACATAAATTACACACACCCATACTGATAACACAGTTTTTGAAGCTGCTATCCAAGCTTTTATACTTGGCAAAACATCCAAGAATCATCAAGTTATGTTTACCACATACCTTATTTCACAAATAAATCGAAAAACCCCTTTATAAAAACACAGGAAAATCTTGAGGGAACCCATGGCAAAATAGACTTATGTACTCTACGGTTATTATTTGTAGTTATCGTTCTTAGTGTGAAAAGGCTTTTAAAGAAACATTTCACTCAAAAGGAAAAATTGGCTTGTATTAATTTATGTTACCACATAACATCATGAAACACAAAAGGCAATGTTTTAACGCATTGCACATGCTATGTTCCAAGCAATTATAATGAATGAGGGCAGAGTCTCAAAAGAAATTCTTAGCTCTAGTTCTTCTTGGCAAGTTCATAAGAATCAAATTAAAAAAACAAATTGTTATTTTGAATCAAAACTAGTTCACAAAATCACTCAGAATTATTCATTCATGAATCAGGATTATTTCATCACAGGCTCAGTGGTTCACTTACAGCAGCTCACTGGAGGGGAAAATAATCAGTGAAAAACAACTTAAATTTCGGTCTGTTCTTCACATAAAGCAATCGTATGACTTAAAGGGGTGCTTTTATGCTTTTTCCCTTTTTGAATTTTAGTCAGTGAGTGGTGTGTATGTTTGGGCATAAAAAAGATCTACAAAGTTACAAATCTCAAAGTCCACTCCAAAGGGAGATGTTTTGTTTTTAAAAAATTCCTTTTCAAGAACTACAACGAACGGTTTGTTTGTACTACAGCATTGTTTCCAGAAAAACAGTGCTGTGATGTCACAAAGATCATTAGAATATCATTCAGTTCCAGCCTACAGAAATTCAAATGGTTGGGTGGGTAGGGACGAGGTGGGGGATTAGCCTAACTTTATCGATGCAGCATGGAGAGCCGCTTCTGGGATGCTTCAACGAGCCACAGCATGGCTGGTATAAACACCAGCACTGACTAGAGCAGCCACGATCTGCTCAGGTGGCCGTGTCAGAGCCTAACGTACCGCAGACGTGTGCAGTGTGTGGTAAGAGATTTATTCATCATACAGTGTAGATAGATTCACTTATAACGTGAATGTTTTTTTAAAAATGCACACTCCCAAAATAAAATCAAGACTTCGTAAGAGAGCATAATAGGACCCCTTTTAAGTCTTGTAATATAGTGCATAATTCGCATGGATTAATTTATTTGCTTTATTTATTATTAATTTTATAAGCTTTTTAGTTCTAGCTCAAAGTACCCCACAGATCATTTATTATATATTTTTTAAAATGCCTGTTTTGAGTAGAAGCAGAAACACTCTGTTTTCGTGCATGTGTCTTTAAATGCAAATGAGCTGCTGCTCCCCGCCCCCTTTTCCAGAATAGGGGTGTGACTTTACAGCTTGCCAAAAAACATCTGTTTGGTTTTGATGATCATGACTATCATGCTGAAACCATACGTTTTAAAGCCATATCAGTTTAAACTTCTAAAACATAGTTTTCTGAGCATGCACATCGGAAACACGCGCACAGAAAACGGCATGTGAGCACTAAACTAAGTTCTCTTTCATGTCTTATTGCACTTAAGTTGTCAGATACACACAAGTTTATGTTAAAAACACACACAAGTTATAAAAACACAGTCAGTTTTGTCTGTGAAGGTAAACAACTGGGAAAGAAATCGCAAAAACAAAATGGCGGTACCGTGGGTAGAAAGGTGCAGATTAAGAGGCGGTAATATTATAATAAGATCCCCTTCCTACATCACTAGGGGAGTGAATGTGAATTTTTCACATGCTTGCAGAGAAAGGCTTACCAAAACAGTTACTGGGGTTGTCCTTTGTCACATTTTCTGGGTTGGTAGATGCACCGGGGACCCAATTATAGCACTAAAACACAGAAAGATTTCAGATTTTTGTGATATGTCCACTTTAAAAGCATCATTCTCCCAGTATAATTCTTCAAAATTCCTAATTTTTTGTTCCAAAGAAAGAAGAAAGTTATACAGGTTTGGAACAACATGATGATCTATAAATTACTGGGGTGAAATGTCCATTTAAACTGCTATAACTCTTAAGATACAGAATGGAAGGGTGTGTATGAGAGGAAGAGAAATGACCAGTTGTGCTCTGCTTTGCCTTATTAGTAATTATGAACAGCTGTTTGTTCATTCTGTGAGTTTGGGCAGCAGCCAGTGCAACATATTAACTCGTCACGCATACATGATCACTGAGACAGACCGAGAGAGAGAAATGGAGTGAGAGGAAGAGAAACACAAGGCAACACCCCCCCGACTTTTATCAAGAAAGGGGGTATTTGAGTATAACATCAAAACAGAAAGAAAGAAAAAAGAAATAATGTTCAAGAGAAATTTGTCAAATTATGTGCAGAAGTGTGTTGCAAAACGACACAAATAGTCTGCTAGAGGGAAAAAGAGTGGGACTGCGAAATGGAGAGTGACATTAAATGTTCAACATGTGTGCAAACATTACTGTATGGCTCTCTCGCCATACTTTAAAACACGACTGACTCCATCATCTCCACCCCTGGCAGCATTGACAACTGAAGGTCCAGCTGTACTGGCAATGTTGAAGACCTTAGACACATACACACAGGGCTGGGAAAGGAAAAGCACCACTGGCAAGACATTGGCTTCTAACACAATGAACCCTCAGTCTTGCATTTGATCAGAGAAATACTGCAACAGCTGGCAATCTCAAACTCAGCCTTACATACACAAACAGACACACACACATGCACACTCATAAAGAGAATCCAGCTTTTGTTCCTTTCTTAAAATGTTCAAGGCTCTTGTTAAAGACTGGGTTTAAGAAGGTTTTTAGCAGTGATGGGATTAAAGGTTTTTATGTAGGAAACCAACAGAAGCATCAAGCTTTTTAAGGAGCTTTTAGACAAAATGAGTTTCAATTTTTCAATGAGATGTGACTGACCGTGTGTAATTAAACAAAAGCCAAAAGCTCCATCACAAGTGTAATCATGCATGAAATGAGACAGAGAGAGAGAGAGAAGAGAGAGAGAGAGGTCATTTAGTAAAAGAACATTTTGGTGCATTAGAGCAACTGTCACACAAAACGGCTGTTCAAAATGATACTTGATAAAGCAGAAGTACTGTGATTCTCAAGCTAAGTGAAAAAAATCGCTGCTTACTGAAATAAATATTTGTTGTCATTCACCACTATCTGATATTAAAGCAGTAAGCCACAGGAAGCAGTGCAATAGTAATTTACCACAGTAAGGGGTGTTGTTAAGATGTGGATCAGACTCTTACCATCTAAAATGATGACAAATAAGATAAGATAAATGATAAACATCAACTCCATTTGAATAAGGAACCTAACTGAAATAAGTAAACATGTTGAATGTGTCAAAATGACTCAACAGAGACTTCTGCAATTTCCTACCAGAATGCAGTTTCTTTAGTGTTATAAACACGAATTCAGTATCAGCATGAATGGCATGGAATGAAATTTTAGAGGTAGTGATATTCATATCTATTATTACTGAGAATATTCTGTACACAGTAAAAATAGATGGGTTATTTTTTTTAACCCAATAGATGGGTTACACATATTGGGTCACTGTGTTGGGTTATTTTCTAAAACGTTGGGTTATTTTTTTTAAACATCGTTGGGTTGTTTTTAATAATAACCCAGCGTTGGGTTTAATTGGTTCCCGCGGCGACAGTTCAAATTTTAACGGTCGACAGTGTCTGACCACAGAAGAAGCTGCTGCTGCTGCATCAGTGTGAGGTAAGTAATAGGGTTTAAATAACTCTTATAACATTATACTTATACGAAGAACGTGAAATGCACTTCAAAATTGAACTTTTGTTGTTGTATGTTTGTTTTTTTTTTAACGAAGATGTAGTTTCCTTTAGTCAGTGTATTGTAACGTTACTGCGGAGAATGAGCTCCATTGTAAACGAATAACGTCACGTTAACTTAGCTGTCCCAGTTAGGTTGCTAGCAGTAATAAATTAAATAAACATTAGCAGAAAGTTGTAAAACTGTTTAGAGATGTATTACAGTAACCTAAAGTTAATAATGTATGGTGGAATGTATACAGGACTACTTATATTACTGAAATCACCGTCTACCATTACTACAGGTTTAGTATTATTTTACAGCTGATGAAGGGTTCTAGACATACGGTTTCTGACTACAGTTTGTTTGGTCGCATTAATGGTTATCACATTTAACTTTATATGGGAAATGGCTAATGTTAAATGAGACATTGTTGATTTAAACCGCGCCGCACGAACCTTTCAACTTCGGTCCAGTATGTAACCTTAGCTCAGCGGCAGCTCAGAGAGATGCGCTCAAATTCAGTTAATTCTCTGTTTAGAAAAGTCTACAAATAATCACATTTCCCAAAAGCAAGACGTGATGGGAGAAACGAAGCTTTTCAAAGTTTCGAATCAATTAAACGAATCGCTTAATTCGCAAAATGATTCACTGCTTCCAATCGTTCGTGACACAACGGCGACGCCTGCTGGTCAAAACAAGGCAAGCGTCAGTTGTTTGGAAAGCGAGCACTAATTGGAATAACACTAAATGTGTTTTTATGGTTTATTTATATTGAATATTGTTATGCATATATTAGATTCGCCTCTAATTACAGCCATTTCTATTATAAAGCTATGACAGATTTGCATGTTTTTTTAAATGTGTACTAAATGTGTTTATACTTATTTTTAGACATTGGGTTCTTCAGTGAAGGAAAAATTACAACAGTGGAATCTCATACATTAAACATCCACATGCCAATTAACTGAAATATTTCAAGGTAAGTAAACTATTTATATTAGTGATCCATATACATTACCAGTCAAAAGTTTTTGGACAGCAAGATTTTTAATGTTTTTAAAGAATTCCCTTCTGTCTAAGCCTGCATTTATTTCATCCAAAATACAGCATTTAAAATAACCGCTTTCTATTTGAATATATTTAAAATGTAATTGTCCAGTCTTTTCAAAGCTTTTAAAATAGAAAGCAGTTATTTAAAATAGTAAAAATATTTCACAATATTACTGCTTTTACTGTATTTTGGATCAAATAAATACAGGCTTAGTGAGTAGAAAAGAATTCTTTAAATAACTTTAAAAATCTTACTGTTCAAAAACTTCTGATTAGTAGTGTAGGTTTTCCAACAATTATGAAAAAATGTTTCTAGTTTATCTGTAAAATGTTTCTTCTTCTGCTTCATCTTATCACAGAGGAAGGAGTCAATGAAGGAAGTTTTATGCGACCGGATGACACCAGCATTGCTGCACTAACTCCAAGAGAAGAAGTTTTTAGCATTTTCAACGGTGAAACAGTGGAACAGAAGACCTTACTACAAGCAGTGGATCTGTGTTTCAGACATTTCTACATTTATGACATCTACTACCCAAAGCTCCTCTGCACCCATTTGCAGCACACAGTCTTTAATATTCCAGGAGTTCTTTCAACACATTACCTCTTCCTTAGAAACTTTGTATTTATTGATCCGTAAAACTTTTTATGTTGCTGATTATCAGCAAGTCCAGCAGCCAGCAGATTTACTTTGTTTTATTATTATTATTATTATTATTATTATTACTTGTGTTTATGATTTTTTATTTTTGTTTTATTGATAAAAGTTTGTATGTTATGTTTGTTTTATTTGTGCACATTTGTGTATGTGTTGATATAAATAAATATGAATTGATACACATTTATGACCCTGGACAACAAAACCGGTCATAAGTATCATGGGTACATTTGTAGAAATAGCCAAAATTGCATTGTATGGGTCAAAATTATCAAATTTTCTTTCATGCCAAAAATCATTAGAATATTAAGTAAAGATCATGTTCCATGGAGATATTTTGTAAATCTCCTACCATAAGTATATTGAAACTGAATTTATTATTAGTAATATGTGTTGCTAATAACTTCACTTGGACAACTTTAAAGGCAATTTTCTCAATATTTAGATTTTTTTGCACCCTCAGATTCCAGATTTTCAAATAGTTGTTCTATCCTATCAAACCACATATTAATAGAAAGCTTATTTATTGAGCTTTCAGATGATGTTTATATTTAAATACAAAAAAACTTGACCCTTATGACAGGTTTTGTGGACCAGAATCAGATAAATAAACATTAGTTTTGAATAGTTGGTTTTGAATTCAGTGTACATCTTGAAAATATGTCAGTTGTGTGTGCATATTTGTGTTTTGAATGTATTATATTTTCACATTCTTGTACACTTATTTTGTAAACATTTGCAGTATGACTGTTTTACATTTAAAAATATATTTGTAAAAAAAAATATTTGCATATTTAAATAAAATATTTATTTGAAAACAAAGTAGTGTTATAGTGTATTTTTATAAAAAAAAATAAATAAATAAATAAAAACTGATATAAATGAATCTAAATAATTAACTCAACTGTTGGGTTACTTTTAACCCAACTGGATTTTAACCCAATTCATTGGGTTAAAATAACCCATAGATGGGAAGGTGCTATACCAACCCATAGTTGGGTTACTAGTTGGGTTATTTTTAACCCAACATTTTTTAGTGAGTACAGTGTATTGGATAAAAAGGAAGTGTTTGTAAGTGTTTACAAATGATGGTAATCTTTACAGGAATGCTGCAGTAAAAACCTGTTAATTGATTATACCATATATACATGTTTAACATTGCATATGCAACTTTCCTGTGAAATTGTAAAATATACAGGCACCAGTATGCCATCCTGTAGTACTGGAACATCATCACTGCATTTTTAGGAAACGTTTTTTTTTTTTTCATTATTTTTTAAGATACTTTTACAGTGTACATTGCCGTTCAACAAATCTGGGATCAGTGAATTTTTTTTTTTTTTTAAGAAGTTTTCTATGCTCATCAAGGCTGCATTTATTTGATCAAAAACACAGAACAAAATGCAATATTGTGAAATATTCTTATGATGTAAAATAACATTTTTCTATTTTAATATACATTGAAATCAAATTTATTCCTGTGATTCAAGCTGAATTTTCAGCATCATTACTCCAGTATTCAGTGTCAGTATTCAGAAACAGTTATGCTGTTTAATATTTTTTTTTTTTTTGGAACCTGTAATACTTTTTTTTTTTTTTTTTCAGGATTCTTTGATGAATAAAAAGTTAAAAAGAACAGCATAAAAAAAACTTTCATAAAGATATACACTACCGTTCAAAAGTTAGGGGTCAGCAAATTTTTTCTTTTTTTTTTTTTTTTCTTTTTTTTTTTTGAAAGAAATTAATACTTTTATTCAGCAAGGATGTGTTAAATTGATAAAAACTGATAGCAAATACTTTCTATTTTAAATAAATGCTGTTGCTTTTAAACTTTTTATTCATCAAAGAATCCTGAAAAAAGTATTAAAGGTTCCAAAAAAATAAAAAATAAAAAATTTAGCAGCACAACTGTTGTCAACACAGATAATTTTAATAATAAATCAGCATATTAGAATGATTTTTGAACTTTAACCAAAGAACAAACTCCATTTTGTCAGCGAAATTTCCAAAACATAACTTGAACAAGTCTCCCCCCTTTCTTCAAAATAACACTTAATTGCAAAATGTCCTCTAATTATGGGTATTTCCGCCCTTGTTTCACCAACAGTCCCGCCACTAAAAAAATGATTAATGTTGTCCCCAAGCAAATGGATTACAAAAATCGCTGTCTTACAAATGGATTGCACGCAATGTTCAAGAATTAGCTCATTTTAGAGGTACAACGTAGTTCAACTTATACTCTTTTAATCTCTTTTAGAATCAACTATTCGCTTGATATAAGAACAAACACATTAACCCTGTTTGTTATAGCCAGCAGCAGTGTTAAAAATTTTGTCTCTTAACAGAAACAATCACTTAGCGTCTTCATTTTAAGCGAAATACTAGAGCCAGCTGCTACCAAAGCAATCTGTCTACAAAATTGCTATCATTTAAAGATAAGAGATCTTCTAGATTGTGATCATATTAAGTATTTTTAAATTCCTGTGCAATAATTTATTACTTTCTTTGATCGTTAGCTTGTTCTTGTCAAAGTCTGATTATTGCAACAAGATAAGCTCAAACGTTTTTGAAGGCAGTTTCTAATTAGCACACAAGATGCTCTGACATGTGAGGTCCAGTTTATTCACTCAGTATGGCTTGAGGCTAAATAATTAAAAGACAAACAATTAATAGCCTACATACTTCCAGATGAACACAATTTTGACCAAATGTTTACTTAGGATGAACACATTGTGTGGGGGAAAATAACAAAATGAATGAGATTTATGGAGTAAAAGAGAGTGAGAGAGATCTGAAGGGTTTGAGAGTTTATGTGTGAATGGAAGAAGTGACTTTACAGGGTCTCCCATGATTCCCATGAACCTTTTGTCCCCAGTGACACTCCACAGGTCAACCCCTCATCCTCTCAATTTATAAATAGCTTTACTCTAAACAGCATGTAATAGTACACTCTCTCACACAAACACACTGACCAAAGGCCAGTAACGTTTCCCAACCAATGTATATTTTCGCCTCTTATGGAGAATGAAGACCCCTGTGACAGGAAGTCAGAGTGTGAGAGGAGCAGACATGAATTGTTGTGGGATTGCACAGCATTCCTGTAACCCTTGGAACTCTACAGACCTCTTTCCATTTGGTTTTTCCCAAGATTTTTTTTTTTTCTTGACCTTTTCCATCGTTATGTCACATACTTTCTATAATTATTTGGAACCAGTCCTAAAGGATTCCATTGGATCAGAGAAGAATCAAAGAAGATCCTATTGGATAAACTGAAACTGCTATTTCCCCATTTATTCTCTCAGAAGTTCAGTTTATCCAGTAGAAACATATTTGATTGTTAAAGGATTCTTCTTTGATCCTAATAGGATTCTTTAGGTTCCATTGTAAATCCTGTGCACGCTTAGACTATGCTCAGAATGCAATACTAGCTTACACACACACACACACACACACACACACACACACACACACACATATACGTCTGGTTTACTATTCTTGTGAGGACTCTCCAAAGGTGTAATGGTTTTTATACTGTCCACACTGTTTTTTCTATCCCCTTACCATAACCCTACCCCTAAACATACCCCTCACACAAAACTTTCTGCATTTTTACATTTAAAATTTTACACAGTTAAAGTGTTGCCTCAACTTACCCCACAGCATTTGGCTCACTTTGCCCTATAGCTGGCATTTTGGAAAACAAAAAAAAACAAAAAAAAATAGTTAGCTTACCAATTCAGGCTAATACTTAGCGACAGTAAATTATTTGCATGGTTTTATACGTTGCTAAATCACCTATACGTGTCATAAATATTTTTAGACCTGGCTAAATTTGCTTTGATATAACAGCCAAAGGTTTCTAAAGTTATGGCTTCTTATAAAAAAGTGTTCCTTGGCTCAGTTTGCCCCAGGTTAGGGGTAAGTTGACCCGAGTCAGTGGGTAAGATGAACCATCTGGGTGAAAACTGACCATCTGACTGAATCTGATTCAAACCCATGTGCATTTTTAAAGATAAATTACCTCTTAATAATCAAATTTCATTTTACAAACAGTCATATTTCTTTTCTTAAACTTACCTAAACTAATATATATATATATATATATATATATATATTTTTTTTAAAACAATGTGTTGAACACCAAAGTTTTAACCTTCCCAAAAACAGACTAAACAGAGAGTTTGTTGAGTAAAATTAAATAAAAACTGAATTAGAACAAAGAAATAAATGTCACTGAAACTAATAAACATTTTAGTAAAAAGATTATTGGCATGGCACAGCACCTTTTCTGCAATGTTGAACAGGTCATTAGGGACTACAGGTGGAAATATATATTTGATTATGTGATGAAAAGCATCTTCTGCCACTCAGATAGAGGTTTGGTGCACTTGTACACTGTCCCTATCAAATAAACTACAATATATGTATATTTATGATAAACTAAACCAGTTGCGTAATATCACATTAAAATATCAGTTAACAATTTAGAGATTTAACTTAACTTCAGTGACTTACGTAGGGTAAGTAAAAGTGTTGGCTCAACTTACCCTACAGCATTTGGCTCACTTTGCCCCCAATTCAGGCTAATATTAAGCTAAATGATTTGTATGGTTTTATATGTTGCTAAATCACCTATATGCATCATAAATATTTTTAGACCTGGGTAAATTTGCTTTGATGTAACAGCAATTACATATGTTACGCAAAAAATTTTGCAATTTTCACAATTTCGTGTTTCTCCTCTTCACAGTCTGCCAGAAATGATGTGTGGTTCCAAAATACATGGTCACGTGACAGTAAAAGTGTACAGTTGCCAAGATACAGGGGGTGGCTCAACTTACCCACTGGCTCAACTTACCCCACTCTCCTATATACAGTCAGACATTTATATATACATTTTTTAACCTAACACTACCCCTAACCCTCACAGAAAACTTTCTGCATTTTTACCAAAAAATAAAAAATAAAATAAAAATAATAATAATAATAATAAAATAAATCTATATTTTACTTTTGGGTACAAATTTGTCTCCAAAAAAAAAAAAAAAAAAAAATGGTTAAGTAGGCACACACACACACACAAATTCATACAAATCCGTACAATTTCAGGTTTGATCAGCTTAATTGCTTGCAAACTTCTTATACAGAGTATTGCAGTATTATTGCTATTATTTTTGCATGTATCAGCTTGGATTTTCATTTTAGTTTTAGTAATTCTGTTATCTGTCATTTTTTTTTTTTTTTTTAATATTACTACTTACGTTTAATTTATATTTGAGTAATTTTAGTAATTTAGTTTTTTTTTTCAGTGCCAATACAACATTTATAATTTTCATTTACATTTTTTTACATTTCCAATTTATTTCAATTAGCAAAAATGATTTCTTCTTGTTTTAGTTATCAGCAAGAACACTGAACTGTATCCCATTTTATTACTATTGTTTTTGTGTGTCTTGATTATGATGTTTCCTCCATCTGTGTGACTGTTTGTGTGTGTATTATTGCATGAGGACAACTATAAGAAACAGAGCTTCAAAGTAGGACCTGCGGCATTGGATTGTACCAGACCACAGGGGCAGAGAGCCTGAGGAATCCATCTGTCATGCACACACACACACACACAATCACACAAACACTAAAAGAGGAACTGGCCTGAAGCATTACTCCATACAATGTCTTCATCTTGCCCCAACCACCTCCTAACATGTTTTCCAAATTGGGTGATCACTGCCGTACTCGACACAGCCATCAATATTTTACTGTAATCATCTCCAACGTGCAAAATACTGAAATGTTTCTTACAGAAAGATGCCTTCTGAAGACTTGGAATACAGGGCAAAGCTTTACAGGCTACTTTCATGGTGCTATTTTGTCATTTTGAAGCTTGGCAGCCCTCATTCTCTTTCATTATTGAAAAGACTAGCCAGGATACTATTCAAAAAATCACCTTTTGTGCTCCATGGAAGAAATAAAGTGTGGTTTGAGTAATGAGGGTGATAATTCATAGGCAGGTCTGTTCTAAAGCAGCATCCTAACCAAATGCAACCTCATAAAAGACTGATTTGAGATGCTACTCTTGGAGAACAACTACATTAATCTCACTTTGCACACAAAAGACTTCAGTAAAACTAAGATTTGATTCCAAAAATCTAAAACTACCATGTTGCTAGGCTAAAAGCTTGATAGTCTAAGCACAAAAACACATATCTCACACAAATATGAGGTATATATACACACGATACTTTTAAATGTTGAATAAATACAAATAACCGCCTGATCTTTTTTTTAAGGGATAGTTCAACTAAAAATGAAAATTCTGACATTAATTACTCACCCTCATGTTGTTCTAAACCCGTAAGACCTTCATTCATCTTCGGAACAACAATTTAAGATATTTTATCTTATCTTAAATATCTTAATTTGTGTTCTGAAGACAAAGGTCTTACGGGTTTGGAACAACATGAGGGTGAGTAATTAATGACAGAAATTTCATTTTTGGGTGAATTATTGTTGAAATGCATTCTGGGATTGTTTTAGTTGCAAAGGATACAAGCTACCTTACATGTGTCCTAACCAGATATGACGTGATATTGCAGTACACAATGTGAATTTGTTTTGTTAATTAGCAATATTTGATATTAAAATGGTTTAATTTGAGTTTGTATATCATTATGCATGACTTTAATATTGATAATTGAAGGATCATTTTTGGATAATTTACCTCAGATCTTAAAGACAAAGATTGTATAATTTGCTAGGTATGTATTTTGAATAATGATAAAAAAAAAGTTTAATATTTGATTATGTACTTATCAGTGGTGTGCAGTGGTGTTTTGAAATGAGGAGGCAAAGTCCTAAAAGTTATATCAGAGGTTGCGTTTAACATTGTCCGTTATTTTGATGGACAGGGTCATAAAAATTCCGGGGTCAGGGTCATTTTAATTTTCATATTTTAAAACCATAACACCTTTAATTGCTTGTATTTTTGTTGACATTTTCATTTTTAATTATGAACCTACAGGACGATATAGGCTTATGCATTTTTATAAGAGAACAGATGAACAGATGAGACTGTGTAACTTTTCATGTTCAACACCACACCCCGCAGTTACAGCGATTTTAATATATTCTCATTTTTATGAACCAATATTCGTAAATCCCAGTCGATCTTTTGGTCTTTGCTGTTTTCAGTTGATGAATATCATCCAATAAATCGCAATAGGCTAAGCATTGTGTTACTTTTGATATGAAACAAAGTCTCAGATTTCAAATCCTGTCCAGACAACTGGACAGACAATTTTCAGTTACCGCGGCCATACATACATATATATATATATATATATATATTACACTATCAGAAAAATAAATTGTTTATATAATATAATAAAATATTTATATAATATAATATAATATAATATAATATAATATAAACAATGTAATCAAAACTCTGTTTATTAAAGTCAAAGCAGTAACAATAATAAACAATATATTTTATCTGTGAACTAACGTTCAGCTATTCTTTTTAATAGTTAATTTTAACTATTTTTGAATTTTTCACTTCATTAGTCATCGAAGCTCAGTAAATGATGATCACAGACACATAGATTTACTTTAAATTTTACCAAGCTGATTACTCACTAAAAACTCCCACAGATCATGCTTTCAGGCCATTTCAAGTGTTATTTTAATGTGACAGAGTCATTACATCTAAGTGTTTGAATTGTTTACTTCCTTTCTAAAATCGGTCTTTGCATTAAATTGTTCATTCAGACTGATTTGCGATAGCGGAACAGGCACAAACAAAAGATGTGGGATTTATGGCATGAACCAATCACAGCTGAACATAACCAGTCATGTCCAATCATATCATGATGGAGGCATTGCTTCTTTTCATGTGACTTTCCCCCATTCATTCTCATAGGAGGTCTGTTTATACATTTTATACATTTTTAATGTTATATTTCGTAATATTGGCATTGTTTTATTTTTGTACCACCAATTTTTTTCTCATCCAATTTTTTTGTGGAGTCAGTGTCTTTCTTGCCTCCTTGGAGGAAATGCCCTTGGTACTTCTCCAATTGATTTAGGGAGAGCCACATGCCCACGCCCACACACTCATCTGATTGGCTGATCTAATTATGCTGATTTGTGATCGATTTTGTCTTGTCTGGTGTGGACAGACAGACTGTTTTCACTGGAATCGTTTCATATCATATCTTGATAGGACATAGTGTTAGATGTTGGCCAAAACTTATAACAAATTAGAAAGTTAATTCACTATGAAACATCGGATAAAACACTGAATATTAAATGTTAATGTGTTCATTAAATCTGCAGTAGATGACGCAATGACTCTTGTTGAGATCTGAGCCAGATTTATCCACCATCACATCAATATGCTCGACAGACTGCAGGGTCACGGGATACAAACGCAGCATCATAAATGATTTCAGCGTGCAGGTGAAAATCCAGAATCACTTCCAACTTTATGTAAGACCATAAGGAACTACAAACCAGGTCGGCTTTAGGAGATCTGATGCCACAAAGGCTGAGATGAGCATATGCTATTTCAACACAGCTGATGCCGTTATGGTGTAATCTCGGTGAAGGAAAAATGTCTCCTCTTTCGCTCTCTCCCTCTGTCTTTCCCTCCCTCGCTCTTTCTCGGAGTTGCATCAGGCTTTCATTATTCCGAGTGCGGGCGCGCCTGTACAAATACAATACCTGATCCGAGGGCTGCCCTCACATTTAAACTTCACAATAAGACTCTCTCCCCTCTTTCATTTCATCAGTTCACACCCTACAGAGGCGGCTCATTAACTAACGCTTTCATCTCGCGCAACCGCGAAACTACAAAGACGAGATGGCGAAAGTGACAGAAAAGGTTACGAGCAAAATGTCAGCCATTTCTGATGGCGAAATGTTGTGCAACTGAATCGCATTCCATTCTGTGTGTTTTAAGGGATCTTGTTCCTGCCTATGCAGGGTTATCAAAATGATGTAAAAGCTGTTCGGGAGCAAAATGAGTGGAAAATGGAGAGGATGTTAGGTCAAACTGAAGATACAATGCAGTCAATTAAAGAGGTCATATTCAACAGATTTTGTATTTTGTCCTTTTTTAGACTGTCTGTAATGTTTTTCCTACATCAAAGCATATTGAGGTTAGTTTTACACAACCCTTTTTGTCTCTTAGGATAACAAAATATTCTGCTAATACACCTTTAAGGTTTCCATTTTCCTGGCAGCGAAATATAACGTTTGTATAATGACTGCTAAACTACATAACTATATATAATTGTCAATTCTGGTAATGGAATTCCAATACAAAAATAAATAAATAAACAAATCATCTTATTGTTTTGTAAATACCTGATTTTTACAGTGAAATATTAATATAATAGTAATAACATTAATATAATACAATACATTAATAAAGTATTAATAATAATATTTTTGTAGTAGTAGCAATTGTAATTATTATATTTATAAACTAATAATAATAATAAAGTGTAGTAGTAGCAGTAACTTTTATTATCACAAAATATTTAACAAAATTATTATTATTATTATTATTATTATTATTAACCTAATCATAAAACAAACAATTAAATAATAAAAATTACAATAATGATAAATAGTAAAACAAAAACTATTAAAATAATTTCCATTGACTGTTGTCTTTTCCAACTGATTTGTTACATAATAATAAAATAATATGTAAAATTACAATAATTATAAATAATAAAATAATAAAAAATACATAGAATTGTTAACTCTGGTAATGGATTTCAAATAAAAATAAAATAAAATAAAATAAAATAAAATAAATCATATTATTGTAAATTATATTATTATATCATATTATTGTAAATAACCTAATAATAAAACAAAAAAAAAAATAATAAAATATAATAATGATAAATAATAAAATAATAAATAATTTCCTTTTTCTGTTGACTCTTTTCTTTGCCAACTGATTTTTACATAATACAATAATAAGTAAAATTACAGTAATAATAATAATCATAATAATAAACTATATATAATTGTAAACTCTGGGATTTAATAAAATAAAACAAATAAAACATTTTTGTTTTCTTGTAAATACCCACTTTAATATTTAGTAGTAGTAGTAGCAGAAGTAGTAGCAGTAATTATTACTTTCACAAAATATTTTGCAAAACATTATAGTAATAATAATAATAATAATTATTATTATTATTATTATTATTGTTGTTGTTGTTGTTGTTGTTATTTATTAATTTTAATCTAATGGTAAAATAAATTAAATAATAACAATTACAAATAATGATAAATAATAAAATAATAAAAAATAATAATAAAATGATAAAATAATAAAATGTCCACGTCTATTGACTGTTGTCTTTGCCAACTTTTTTTTTTTTTTTTTACATAATAATAAAATTAATAATAAGTAAAATTACAATAATTGCAAATAATAGAAAATTAAAAAATATATACATTAAAAAATATATACATTTAATACATTTAATGAAAGTGTATAACATAAAATTTCAATTCAAATGAATATTTCATATCCATTTCTTTTACTTTGTTGGTATATAGCCATGTAATAAAAGGCATGATGTATAGTCAGGCAGTAATTATCGCGAAATAAATCCCTGAATGCTGATACAAGAACAAATTGCTTCACGTTGGAGGTCAGCACAGTACATCCAATGATTTCATGTCATGCTTTAGATTTCTACAACTCTCTCTCTCTATATATATTATATATATAACGCCAGTGCCAACTCAGATCATAAATTAAGAAGCATTTCTGTTTAAATTCTCTTCTTGACTCAATCCATGTGTCTACACAGCCTTCAGTCTTTTCTCTCTCTCAAACAGAGCAGTAAATAATGACCCCTGGCCGACCCAACCAACCCACCATATCATTTGCCTTGTTTTTCTCTTGCAACGTTGCTCACCAAAGCAGGGAAGCCCAAGTAATAACAGAGAGCCAGACAGAGAAAAGAGTAGGGGGGGAATCTACGGCCTTCTCTCCGGCGTTCCACTTTGTGATGGTAATGTAGTTGGTACTCAATGCATGGCTGCCTGTCTGAGTGATTTTCTGGTTGTTAAAGTGTGTGTTGATATGAATGGAGTGTGTTGAGAGCGTATTATAGCGAGGGGCTGGGAGTATGTGTATGTGTATGGGCGGCTTGATAATGTTAAGAATGTTTGGTTGCCTCTGTGTTCGTGTGTTAAGAGCTGTGTAGCAGCCGTACAGATGGATTTAACAGCGCGTTTATTGTGTGCGAGTGAAGCTAAAGGGATTAAATAGCGCAAGGTGAACTCATGTGAAGCTTTCATAGACCGAAACGCAGTGTGTGTTGGAATATCACAGGGAAATTTAAGTGGCCCTCATCGGTTGGTGCTTTTCAAAACAAAACGGCTTCCTTCATACAGCTTCCCTGTTAACGGTAACCTACTGCCAAAAATAGAATGGGTTATTTTTATTTAAAGTGATACAGATATATGCTGATCCCCTGATAGAAGTTCACCGCGGTAGAACGCAAATACGAATTTGCTCACTCCATTCAAAGGAGACTAATGTTTATGTATGGGACCTGCAGGTATGAGTGACCTGCTCTCAGGGGAGCACGTGTGTGTGTTTGATGTTGGAGTCTCAGTGGGATATGGGTACGTTTTGTAAGAGCGTTTTGTCACAGTTTATTTTTTGAGCATAATTTTTCAGCCTTAAGTCAGACTGGCATTGCTGCTGGGAGAAAAAAAGACGGTTTAAGTTCTACAAAGACACACACACACATAAGTGCAGGTGTTCGGAATTAATGCAACTTGTTTATTTTCATTTTCTCAGAGAAGCAAAACTCAGCCTGTCATTCTACCTCTATCTTTCTCCCACACATGCACATCATTTCAGACGTTTTATGCTATTTATGTGAAGTTCAGCTTTGATTAGTGGTGCACAGAGCCTTTTATTTGCTTTATTTGATGTGCTGTGGAAACAGAAACCGCGCGACTAGAGCAAAAGTATTACAACTAACCTAATATCACATAATCAATGACAAAATCATACATTTTAAGGCATGAAAATAGATTACAATGCTCCACCTAACGTTCTATTAAAAATGTCCTGGCTCTTCCAAGCTTTATAATGGTAGTGAATGGGCGTTGAGATTTTGAAGTCCAATAAAGTGCATCCATCCATCATAAAAAGTACTCCACATGGCTCCAGGGGGTTAATAAAGGCCTTCTGAAGTGAACTGGTGCGTTTGTGTAAGAAAAATATTCATATTTAAAACTTTATAAACCATGATCTCTAGCTTTCGATGACAACTGATGACAAGAGTTTTATTAAAAAATATGAGTATTTTATATGGGTGTTTTTTTTTTGTTTTTGTTTTTTTTTAACACAAACACATTGATTCACTTCAGAAGGCCTATTTTAATCCCCTGGAGCTGTGTGGAGTATTTTTTATGATTGATGGATGCACTTTATTAGACTTTAAAATCTCAACACCCATTCACTGCCATTATAAAACTTGGAGGAGCCAGGACATTTTTTTAATAATGCCAACTGTATTTGTCTGAAAGAAGAAAGAACATACTTGTTGGTTGACATAAAGCCATCAATTTTAGTATTGTAATTTTACAGAGTTGTACTGAAAGTAAAATCTTATTTTTTTAATGTAAATACCTGATTTTACAGTGAAATATTTATATATTTATTTAATATTTATTTTAGTAATAATAATATTAGTAATATCTAATAATATTTAATAATAATTAATGATGGGAATAACAGCTTTCTAAATAAACAGTGTTACTAATGATTTCATTTTTTTCAGTAACTAGTAATCAAACAAATTACTGTTTAACACCATTACTGTTACTGACAATAAAATGCGGCGTTACAATAATTTCTTATAATATTATTATAATTTAATTTTTTTAGTTCATCTGAATGGATGTGCAGCGTACCTGTATTTGACGAATCGTAAACTTTATTGTGAAGGCACACAACTAGTCGTCGCTTTGTCTCTCACACACACAAAGAAACATACAAAGTGAGAGAGTCTTATATACCACGCAGAAGTAATGCGATATTCTTTGCTGTATTTTGCAGAGTTCCTTTGGAATTCTTCAGCTTTTTAGGCGGAACTAACGTGCAAACGGCAATCTCATTGGCTGGCGCTCACCTAATATCGCCCGTTTTGATTTCAGCAAATCAGTTACAGCGAATGAAGACAACGTGATTAATATTCATAAACCCAGCAGCTCATTAATCCTTAGTGTGTTTTATATTGTTATTAGTAGTAGAATTCGTAGTAGTTTTGTTATCTTACCAATATTATTTGTAGTTTTTTCCCTTTTGTTATAGAAAAACTACTAAGCACCATCACCACAAACATGCATTCATACATGGCTATTCTAATTACTAAAGTTTAATGCAAAATTATCATAATATCATATTATACTGTATAATATTGAATTTGACGGGTGTCTCTTACATTGTCCCACAGTAACATTAACATAGTGTAGATTAGTGTACAATCTATTTAGTGTCCATTTCATTCATTTAACATATTTAATATTGGGGATATTGACGTTATTTGACATATTTGGACTTTTTTTTTTTAAAGTAGCAATAGTTACTTTCCCTGGTGATTAGTTACTTTTATAATGATGTAACTCAGTTACTAACTCAGTTACTATTTGTGAGGACTAACTACACTGTAAAAAACAATTTGTTGAGTCAACTTAAAATAATTTGTTACCTGGCTGCTTTAAAATTTTAAGTTCAGTCAACTCTAAAAGAGTTTATTTAACTTGAAATGTTAAGTTATGCTAAGTGACAACTTGGATATTTGAGTTGATTCAATTTTAAGGCAGCTGGGTTACTTACCCAGCTTTTAAGTTTAACAAACACAAATATCTAAGTTGTTACTTAGTACAACTTAACATTTCAAGTTGACTAAACTTATTTGAGTTGACTGAACTTAAAATTTTAAGGCAGCAGGGTAACAACTTATTTTAAGCTGATTCAACAAATTGTGTTTTTTGTTTTTTACAGTGTAGAAACTATAACTAATTACTTTTAAAGTAACATGCCCAGCACTGATAATAATAGTACTAATAGTAATTATCACAAAGAATTAACAAATTATTTTTAATTAATTAATTACTTTTTATTGTCATAAAACAATTGATAGTCATCTATATATTTTTAGGCCAGATTGTGCAACCCTGCATAATCTAAAAAAACGAAACCACCCATAATTATCATCACATTTGCAATTCATTTTTTTGTTTGCTTGTTTTTTTTTTTTTTTTTACACACATTGTATTGAAAAGAATGGGTCAGACGTTAAGCAAAATAGGAAGGTCTGGGACAAAATAAAGCTAATTTTTCCTTATTTGTATAAAATACTTGTTTAAATGTTGCAACATTTTACATTTACACGCCATGATTTAGTAAGCAATATTATGTATTAGCCATGTGTGCAGAGTGCAATTGAATTTTAAAGAGAGACCATCTTCCTTCAAACACAAACAGAGGACAGAGAGAATTTTTTGCTTCAGAGAGACATTTTGTTCTCCTTCAAAGGGCACCTCCTTCGTTCTCGCTCTTTCTTTCTCTCTCTCAGGGAGGGAAGGTGAGGTGGAGATTTCCCAGCATGCATTATTCATCATCTGCGACCGACACAAATTGAGCGGCGGCGACTGCTGAGGGCCTGCCAGTGAATGTGTGTGTCCCTGCCTCAAACCAAAACAGAGCCTGCTGACATACACACACTCACAAAACACACTCAACAGCACGGTGACAAACAAGACAATCCATGCCCATCCTCTTTGTCCACAATCCTAAATCAACGTATCGATCCCTGGAGAACCCACAGAGAGTTTGTAGAGATTCTTACAGACACATGCAGACACGCACAGGCACAAATCTCCACGAATCAATGCATCTCGTTCACTTAGTATAAAAACATATGAAAGTTTAACACTAGAGGGGAAAAAAATACACATATAGCAGAGATTAATTAAAGTCTCTTTCCTTAAGCAAAGTATTGATCTTCTTGCTCAGCGGGTTACTCCTTGATTAGACTCCACAATCACAAGAAAACTGATTATATATTGAACACACACTCTTTCTACTGCTCACTTAGTGGAGTGTCATTTCATAAAGTGTCACAGTACATATATTACAACAATTTATTGTTTAGTTTAAAAGATAATTGACCCAAAAGTGAAAATTCTGTCTTCATTTACTCACCCTCAAGTTGTTCCAAATCTGTATGAGTTTCTTTCTTCTGTTGACCACAAAAGACAACATGTTCTCACTCCCAAATCGTCACATATTGACGCTTGGTCAGGACCCATTGGCGTTACTATCTGACGCTCAGGGTACCCCTTTAGCGTCACTTTTGGACATGCAGGGTCCTCCATTGCTTTTAGTTGTTTGCATTATGCATTGCATTTAATGGTTGGTATGCATTTGCAAAAATAGTATTTCATTTGATATAAATTTATATTTTCATAGATATTTCGCAGCACCTAACCCCACCCCTACCCTAAACATACCCAATTCTGAACAATATAAGACACGCAACAGGCAAACAAAAGTACAGTGCAGGTATTTATTGCAAAAACTGACCATAAAAAGCATTATATAAGTGTTACAAACAAGTCGCGTTGTATTACAGATCCTCCAATATCTTTATGCAAAGAATAGAGTAAATCGTGAGGTTTTAATTGCTGAAACTGACCTCACTTCCGCATATATCATTCAAAAAGATCCCGAACATGTTTAGCATGATACAATCGGTCACGAGACACACAAGAGCCAATGGCATTTCACAACCAAAGTTGACATAGCACTTCTTCTGGCGGCAATTTTTAAAGTTGACTGCACTTTTTATAGCGGATGGAGACAGCGATCGCCTCTCAGAAATCAATTGTTTTGACTCGGAAGACCTGTAAAATTAATACATTTTAAATAAATTGTAACTGTAGTTGTATCTACCTGTTATATCCTGTGTTTTATATTGATAAATGGTTAGGTTTAAGGACAGGACACATAAATGTGCAAATAGTGCAAAATTATTACCTGATATGTAATTTAATTATGACGATAACATTCCCAATGCATTTTGCGTCAGCATATTGACGGCAAATATTTATTTAAAGCTATTTTTCTGCACACCGAAAAATGACGCTAAAGGAGTACCCTGTGTGTCAAAAAGTGATGGGAGTGAGAATGTGTTGTAAAAGAAGATATTTTGAAGAATGTGTGTTACCAGTTGCCAGCCCCCAGTGACTTCCATAGTATGGAAAAAGCACTATGGAATTCTACCAGTAACTGTTTAAAACCCTCAATTATTAAAGCTTATTTTTGCGGGCTATGTAAACAAACAAACAACAACAACAAAAAAAATTATTTACCGATTTTAATAGATTCTCATTTTAATGAACCAATATCGATTCTTAAATCACAATCGATCTTTTGGTCTATGCTGTTTTCAGTTGATGAATGAACAGTACATAGTGCGTCTTCTTTCCACTAAATCGCAATAGGCTACGATTATGTTACTTTTGATATGAAACAAAGTCTTAGATTTCAAATTCTGTCCATTTCATTAGGAAATTCAAGCAATAAATACTGTTTTGGCGTTCTTTAATGTGGCGTGATAGATCATTGTAGCTTCTGTGTACTCACCCGTGTGTAATCAAACGCACAGGAAAACATTCGTGACAGTTTCGTTTTTGTTCTGGATCCCCTGCTCTGCTGCCAGACTGGAGCGCACTTGCCACCAGCTGGACAGGGGTGGGATTGCAGCTACAATTTACAATAGATGACCCTCAGTGTAATCTGTAAAAATGACGGACGGCCTTCAGATTTTTCCGTCACTGATAAAAAAAAAATGCAGTCTGGCTTAATATATCATAAATTATGTCTTTTACTGAAATATGTAGAAAAAAATCCATTAAAGATTGACGTTATTTAAAAAATCCAAATGGTTTTATACATATTCTGGACAATGGGGGGTGCCATTATTTCAATGACGTAAATGGTTGCACTCCGTGAGCTACTGGTACTACCTGTTGTTATTTTTTACCGCAGCACAACTCTGAAAATAAAATACCGATAAGATGACCACTTTGTTCGGCTTTCAGTTGTAATTTTCAGTCGAAGAGAAAGAATAGAAGTGATTTAGGTCTTTACTGCTTTCCTAGAGAATAAAACTTCCTAAAGACCTGCGTTTTGTTCTCTCTACTTTAGCCCTGATGCCTTTGAGGCTTTTAGTAGACCACAGCTACTGAAACAAACAGCAGAGACAAGAAACTCTAGATGCCATCCTGGATGAATGTAAACATACGGACACTTGTCATGACGCCACAGCCACTGAAGGAGTTTTTTTAGTGCGGATTTCACTCAATATCCGAGGGCTTTTAGACTCCATGTGGGAAAAAAAAAAAAAGTCTTAGTTGTGTTGCAGTAATGGCAACAGGTAGTGCCATTTCACATCACCCTCAATTGTCCAAAATGTGTATAAAACAATGTGGTTTTTTAAATAACGTAAATCTTTCATGGGTTTTTTACTACATATTTCAGTAAGAGACATCATTTACGTTTACATTTAAGCCATACAAGTCTTAAAACCCAAGGTTCCCTTTAAAATATCTTCTTTTGTGTTAAGCAGAAGAAAGAAACCTATTACAGACATTGGTATCTTGGCAATTACCACTGTTTAAACCATTGTTGAGATCTCTTATAAAACTCTAGTAGAGACACAAGTGAGATCACTAGAGTCTAAACTGTCAATTTGTTCCCTTTAACATTATTGTTGTCTTGGAGAAAACAACTGAGAATGTGTTTTCTTTCCTTTCTAGAGTGAATCGCACTTTAAACATGAAAGAATTTACACTTGCTGAGTATATATGGAACTGTAGTTTATTTCTTGACTGTTGCACCCACTCAACAACAGTTTGAAGTGTTTGCGGTGTGAACTGTTACAGTTTCACGACTGTGTTTAGCACAGATCTTTTAAGTTGATTTGCGGTGTTTGATTCTGTTGAAATAGAGGGAGATTAAAAGAACAAACTCAAAGCAGCTCACACAGGAGGCTGCCTGCTTGCTGCTTATTAGCATATTACCCATAATTGAGCGTTTCTACGGAAACAAAGTCAGAGTAATTGGCAGTCTAGCCAGTCTTCTAAAAGGCCTGAACTCTGAACTTCTTTAAACGCAGCCGTCTCTGTTTTCAAAGAAACACACGCGCGTACACACGCCATCACCGCCAGATGGGAAATATATAATTTTAGATACGAGCACCATAGAGTTATTGCATTTTAACTGGAATTACTGTCCGTGTGATCGGGAATAAAAGGCACTTTAATGTGCGTTTGCGCTTCAAATGGCGTCATTTTGTAACCTTAACATTTTCCTCCATACAAACAAACGAGCACGCTCAATTTGACGCTTTGACGAATTTTACACACCAGTCAGCAGGAAATGTCAAATGAACCACACTCGGATGTAGAGAATAAATTATAGCGCTCAGTAAAAAATAGACACCGTTCCAGTGTTCATAATTCGTAAGTTGTTGAAGGATTTATCTCAGAGGAGCAGGCGGCATTAACGGCCGTCACCTTCCTGACCCGCGCCTCGTCGGAGACTGTGATTGGCCGAGGAAGTAGGTAAGGCTTTTAAAGGACTTAATGATTGAATGACTCTTATTTCAGGCTGAGGATCAGTTCCTTCCAATCTGAAATTACTCTCATGGCTGAAGTAAGACATATTAAACTGACCCTGAATCAGATGGAGGACTAAATTACTACAGCTCTGTAATTCCACTGATTTCCATAGTTTTTCAATAACGGTTCAACGTTTGCAATGTCCTTTACAGTATGGGAATGATCATTTACTTGAATCGCACCTCAAAGAATTAGATTTATAGCTATGGATATATGTTTTTAAGCCAAGCTTTAGAAACTGACCCATTTGCGCTAAAACCAGCAGATAATGAACTTGACTTTGCCAGCCAGCCTCATTTTCTCTAATCCTGAGCTTTCTGAGATAACCTTGAAGGAGCTTGAGATATTCCAGAGTGCCAGAATTCCCAATTCTCCTGACAGAATTCCCCAGGCCGGCTATGCCACAGTCCTTTCTTCCGAGCACCTGAAATGGCTGCAGGTCTTAGCTTTATAGTTTGTGCCTGTCCACAAGACAGGATCCCTTCAAACACACATACACACACACGCTTTACCTAAGAGGGAGAAAGAGGGACAGAAGGACAGATTCAGAAAACAGAGAGAGCGATTCTTCCCAAACAAATCCTCTGGGGACCATAAGGCTGCCCCTGCCATCTGTGTGTGTGTGTCTGTGTGAGTATCTAGGCTATAATTATCAGCCAGGCAGGGAGTGCCCATACCATTGGCCAGTGTACCCAGGCGATGCCACCCTCGTACTCTACTCACATACATAGCATTCAGCTCACTGACTGCATTTGGCCCAGTGCCATCTTGCCTGCAACCAAGGCACAATTGTACACACACGCACACACAGGGTGACAGCCCTATAGACTAGAGCCAAGGCTAACACACATCTATTACTTGAAATACTCAAAAAAACAGCCTTTTACAGAATATGAAATACATTATTTAATTCCTCTAAGTGCCCGAAAAAGTGCACACTTAAGCCACACTGAAAATGTATGAATGTTCTAGCATTATGTAACAAAATATCAAACCAAGTGGCATTTATTATAAAGAAATATTTGGAATAAATATTAAATATTTTAAAGAGTAAGCACACTGTGCAAGCAAAACATGTCTTTTAAAAAATAAATAAAAAAAAAAAAAAAAACATGCCTTCAGAATTTATTCTTGCTCATTTGTTATGCTTTTTTAGACTTAATATAAATGATTGCATATGTGTGTATTATCAACAAACAGCTGGACTGCATTTCTTATATTTACAATTTTATATAATTACAATGGATTTTACATAGTACATTACATAACTTAAAAAATATATATTTAACTAACTTAAATAAATAAATACAGTGCCATTCAAAATTTTAGAATCAGTAAGATTTTCAATGTTTTTAAGTCTTTTTTACCCATCGAGGCTGTGTTTATTAGATTATAAAATACAGAAAAAAAAAACAGTAATAATGTGAAATATTATTGCAGTTTGAAATAGTGGTTTTCTATTTTAATACACTTTAAAATAGAATTTATTCCTGTTATTTGATGAATTAAACGTTAACACACACACAGCATTTGTTTAAAATAGAAAATAAAAACTACCGTTCAAAGTGTGGGGGCAGTTCTTTCTTTCTTTGAAAGAAATTAATACTTTTATTCAGAAAGGATGTGTTAAATTGATAAGAGGTGATAGTAAAGACTTTTTGTTGTTGTTGTAAAAAAAAAAAAAAAAAAGCAGCAGAACTATTTTCCAACATTGATAATAAAAGTAATAAATCAGCATATTAGAATGATTTCTGAAAGATTGTGTGACACTAACGACTGGAGTAAATACTGATGAAAATTTAGCTTTGCATCACAGAAATAAATCATATTTTAAAGTATTAAAATAGAAAACTTTTTTCTTTTAATTTGCAAAAATAGTTTATAATTGTACTTTTTTTGATCAAATAAATGCAGCCTTGATGAGCATGACACTCCTTTAAAAAACATTTTAAATCATTTTCACAAATTAACTGTTCCTACAACTGTCATTTCCATCACAATCAACAATTTTGCCCTTAGTTAGTGTACCTTTGTTGCCAAGGAAACAACAGTGTCAATGGAGAGCACTCTTAAGACGAAATATGAGTTTGTGTGTGAAGAAAACAAGGACAAATCAAGGTTAACATCAGCTGCAGACAGAACTTTATTTATTAATTTATGGAATTTTGTCAAATTATGCAAAATGTGAAAATATGAAGTGTGTAATTTAGGATACCCTAAAAATGCTAGCTATGTAATTAGACAAAGCAGGAGGCCATTATATTTTAAGAACAATTAAAATATAATTTCCACGACATCTTGGAAGTAAAGGATGGATTATAGTGACAAAATGATTATAGCAAACATCAATGAGTTTGAAAAGAGTGTTTTAGAACAAGTATATGCATTAGGATGTGTGCATATAAACTTACCAGCTCAAAAGGAAGAAGTAACAGAAGGAGGAGAGCAAGAAAGACAGAATCACAGAGGAAACCACATGCGAGCACACACACACAGCGACGCGTGATTCTGCTTTGCTGACGCATCAGTAACTCTCCCCATGCCTCCTGGCAGAGACACACAGAGAAACAAACATACATGGACACACACACACTTACTCTCTCATTCAGCATTAACACACTCGCTTATGCACATGTTGCCTTGATTTTAATCAGCATAATGGTAGAAAAAAATCCTTGAGCAATGGTGCATATGTAAGCAAAGGTGAACATAAACTCAGGTGCTAATTTACCTACTGCGAGTGACAGCAGCAAATATGCACAGATTATACATGCAGATCTATAAAAGATGAAGGTCAGGAACTCTGAATGATCATGCTATGATTTTTTGATGTTGTAAATAAAGATTATGTTAAAGAAATACTATTTCAGTCTTCATGTTTAAATGTAACTTGTCGTTTCTTTTTAGTGGTGTCAATTGATTAAAAAAATAACTAATTAATCACACATTTTTTTCTGAAATTACTCACGATTAATCCTATCTAACATTACAATTTACAATTATATTTTTATATTACAATAATTTCACATTCAATCTACAAATTAATGTAGAAACACTATAAAGGAAGTTTTTTTTTATATTTTTATATTTGTTTAATGACATCTCTTTTTTTTTATGACTGAAGGCAAGTATCACTGATACCAACTGATGTCTCTATGAAATGTTTTCCTAATATTGAACCATCGACTATAGCCATTCAACATTATAATTGGGAGTTTTCAATTTAACATTTATTAAACTTGTAATTTAAGTGAACTTAAAACAACCTTCACATAAACCCATTATAATAACTTTAATATAGCTACCTGTGCCCTTCGGCAAGAAAATACAGCCAAATTTAATAAAGCTATCAAACACTAAAATCTAAATTAAATAAAAGATAAAGTTTAAAACTACAGAAGTTATTGATTTCTTCTTTTTTAAAATTTTGTTCTTTGATTAACAGACATCTATGGAAGCCCATTTCCGCCACTGAATAAAAAGAAAAGTTATTCTCTCTTATCTCACAATTCTGACTTTTTTTCTCAGAATTGCGTGATACAAACTTGCAAATTCTGAGATATAAACTCAAAATTGAGAGTTCTAAAGTCAGAACTGCGTGATATAAACTCGCAATTCTGAGAAATAAAATCGCAATTGCATGATATAAACTCGCAATTGTGAGTTTTAAATCAGAATTACGAGATATAAAGTCACAATTCTGAGAAATGAAGTCAGAATTTTGAGACATAAACTCGCAATTATCTAAACATATCAGTCTTTTTTTTCTTCTCATAACTGGACTTCGTATCTCACAATTGCGAGTTTCTATCTCATAATTCTGAGGAAAAAAAAAGTAAGAATTGCGAGATACAAACTTGCAACTGTGAGAAAAAAGTCAGAATTGCCAGTTTATATCTCGCAATTCTGAATATATTTCTCGCAATTGTGAGTTTATATCCCGCAGTTCTGACTTTATTTCTCGCAATTCTGACTTTATATCTCACAATTCTGAGAAACAAAAAAGTCAGAATTGCGAGTTTGTATCACGCAATTCTGAGAAAAAAAAAGTCAGAATTGTGAGATGACCTGACAACATCTCATCTGTCCGCAGTTTACTTATGTTCTACTGAAGCTCTGATCACAAATTTTTAACGCGTTAAAAAAAATAAAAATAAATAATCGCCTGCATTAATGCGTTAATTTTGACACCACTAATTTATTTAATAATTTATTTAATATCTGTCATATTGCATTGCTCCTACTCTTAGGCATTTTCACTTATCGCGGCAAAGCAAAGAGAGCTGTGGCGTGTAGGCGATAATATAAAATTTACTAGCAATTTCTCAGTGGAAATGTGTATAAAACATTATATTTAGCCATAAAAACAGACAGGATGTAACTGGTCCATTACAGCCAATCAGGAAAGAGAACAGCATGTTTATGTCACAGCGGGAGCCATCAAGGTCACATATTTGAAGGGAATTTGAGGAGGAACGGAAAGATTTCGCAGGGATCCGTTTCCATGTGACACATCTGATGGTGGCAGGAGCAGCCAGAGGGAGCAGGTGGTCGAGACTAGCTGCTCATTTCACACACACAACAACACGCACACGCATACACACGCTTCACAGAAATCAGTCGTAAGTGAGGTTGACAGCGCTTAGCCTGCAAGGCGCAATGGTCAGAATAGAACTGTCTATTCACATCCAGAGACGTAACTTCAACAACTTCCCCCTCCCTCGCTCTGCCATACCCCACACAGCCTCTCTCATCGCTCTTTTTTTCATTCGTCTTTTCCACACGGACTCTGCCCCTCGCTCTCCCTCAGCCTGTGTTTTCCCCATGCTGACATAAAAAGGTAGTAAACAATTTCATGCAAATCAAAAAGCAACAAAGGAGGATTTTGCTTTTAAGCAAAAGAGAGCCGTTCAGCAGGGAAAAGGCTGTTTTAGTAGCTACCTCTCTCTCTCTCTCTCTCTCTCGTGCTTTCTCTCCCTTTGAATGATTCCCTGTGGGGTTGATTCTCTTCAAAGGCATCATTTTGTTCTCCATTCAATAATTCATTACCAAGCAATTCTTCTTTTCCTTTCATGCGGTATCTCTCAAAGCACTTGATTGGTTCACACACATCAGGTTCATTTTTTTTTTCTCATAGAGGCACGTACATTACCAATCAAATTGCTTTTCAAAAAAGGGAAAGGAGAATGATTTTGATAAAACTCAAATCATCATTTGCTCTTTTATATTATTAAAGCATATGTTTCTCTAAATTGAATTTCGGAGGATATCGAATGTAGGTATTGTGAATTGATGAGGGAAGCATGATTCAGATCAGCATAATTTGCAATAATATCAGCGAAAATCATTTAGCAGGGATGTGAAACGAATACGTTGTGAGTTTCTAATGCATCAGGAGTAGTAAAACATGTAAGTTAAAATATTAGCACTATACATCTTTGGTGTTAAAAATGTAAAAAATTGCTTCTGTATCTTCACAACCAAGTTCCTGCAAAGCTCTATGTGCTGTAGTACTGTCATAAACGTGCATCGAAGACTGACAAAGAACAGAAGAAACTGTTCAATAGTCATTCATTTTGTTTTCTTGGCACACAAAAAGTATTCTCGTAGCTTCACAAAATTAAGGTTAAGCCACTGGACTATTTTAACAATGTCCTTACTACCTTTCTTGGCCTTGAACGTGGTTGCGTTGCTGTCTATGCAAAGTCAGAAAGCTCTCAGATTTCATCAAAAATATCTTAATTTGTTTTCCGAAGATGAACAAAGGTCTTACAAGTTTGGAACAACATGAGGGTGAGAAATTATCATAAGTTTGATTTCCAATCAACTAAGCATGTATGAACTGACAAAAAAACGTTCAATACAATTCAAGATTCTTCGGATAAAAGCGACTGCCAACTGCATGAATGTAAACACCCCCCAGAATATAGTTAAGAAACTGACAAAATACAAAATACAAAATACATTATGAAATGTTTAAACCAAGAAATTGACCCACAAACATCATACGTTTTGAACACATATACTATTACAGGTTAACCACCCTAGTGAACAATAAATATACTAAAATGTATTTAAAATACATTGATTTCATGCATACTACAAATACATTTACATATTATAGCTGCAAGCAGCAATTACCAGGGTTCAAGCGCTTTAAGGCATTTAAGCACATAAAAGACATTATTTAGCAAGCCTGTAACAATCAATGACTTAAAAAGCATTTCTGGCAAAACCAGGTAATTTACCATAGAGATATTATGTTTTTTTAACATTTATGACTGTTATAGCACCAGCTGTGGTCCGATCCCCTTAAAACTCTATATGCTTGTTCAGAATGACCTGTCGCATGTGCTCAGCAGGTTTTGTGAAGTTTTGAGTTTTACTTTAAGCTTTATAGAATTTTGGGTAAATTTGGACAGGCACCTTTTCTTTACGACCCTGTTACGGCTTCCTAAAGGGTAAATTTCAACCTTTTTTGTAATTATTGGCCTAGAGAGTCTAGAGAATTGTACTGCAGTGTTTTTTTTCCCCCAGACTGAGTGAAAAACCTAGAACTAGTTCGCAAAAGTAGGTTTTTTTTTGTTTTGTTTTTTTCTCAATCTTTTTACAAACAACTTGATTGACCACAGTGGTTCTAGAGAAGCTGTCTGGAATGAGGAGTTCTATCGTATGATACAAATATCATGTGATGTACAAAAGCACACCGATTTTCATGTTGACAGGACAAATAGTTGTGCAGTTATAGCCATTTTTATAAGGCCACCAAGTGGCCAAGCTCCACTTTTTTTTTTCCTGTGACCTCAGACTGAGCTCTTACAGTGTTCTGAGTTTGGCGGAGATATCTCATTCCGTTCAAAAATCAAAAACTAAAATTGCCCCTGCCCCTTTCAAATGTTTTGGTGTTTCTTTGTGATGCGAGTCGAAAGTTAAACTTTTTTTTTTTGGATAATTATTGATATTCACTCTCCAGAAACTCTTTCTGCACTGGTTTGGTTCCGATTGGATGAAAAACCTAGGACTAGTTTGCTAAGTAGTTTTTTTGCATGCATTTTGTCTTTTTGTCAGTGACATAAGACACTTGAGCCTGCAGCTGATGGTTTAGGAGTTATTAGCGACTTTGTATTTTTGGTCATTGTAGCACACCCTTCAGGCCGATTGGGGCTAGCGTGGGTCACGTTGTTGGTGGTGTGAGTACTACCATCCCTCCAAGTTTCAAGTCTCTACGACTTACAGTTGGTCTGCATGATCAGTTTTACGTTGAGATCGCTGATCCGCTCTACGCGTTTGAACCCCTATTTATGTACTTAATAAAATACACTTGGAACTAATGTTCTATTTAATGCATTTTAATTGTGCATAAGTATTGCTGAAGTCCAACTAAAGATATACTTAAGTACATATGATTGTGCTAAAGTGGAACTACTGCAAGTATATTTTAAGTACATTTTAAATATTTTGCATTTAAAGACCGATAATATCTAAAGATCATACAATCCTCATTAATAGTCACATTAAAAACATATTTTAGGCTTAATATTAAGAAATGTGCATTGTGCACAAGTAGTACTCCAAATAAAGTTGACTTTCAATTTTTATATCAGTAAGTTTTGAGCGATATGTCACTAATTATGTTAATAGACTTGAACTATACTTAGTATAAAATAAATGCATTTTAAATCTATTACTTTTTGACTAGGGCAGTATCAAGTGATTATCAGAATGGGTCAAATTGAGCCGCAACATGAAATAAAATAAAAGAGCAAGAGTAATACAGTTCAGAATCATTTTTGCTTTGAAATATTTATTTATAATATTTAATTATATTTTTATTATATAGTAGTCAATATTTGAAGTGGATCAAAAAAGTTAATCAACGTTGTCCTAAGACAAGAACGGGTATTGTTTTGGCTTTAGGACAAACTTGATTAAAGGTTTTGACATTACAGGTTTTCAGGTTTTTTCTAACTTCTATACCACTATTTCTTTTTTTTTTTTTCTTATTTGGTTAAATCTTGAATTTTAGTTATATAAAAAGATACTAAGTTGTTGAAACGACTTTCATGCATATAAATGACAAGCGCACTCTCTGGGTCAGCGGACTCACGAACGCAGCTTTAAATTTTGCAGTTCGATTACATCATACACCGAACTTTCAAATCACAGTGGTTTGATCAGGCGCCTCAGGGACCAGCCTTAGAATGATCACACCAGTTTGATCATCCATGTCAAAGGGTTAAATCTCTCTCCTGATCTCTCTTTCCCTTTCTTCCGGGTCTTGTTTTCTCTAGAGTAGCTGAAAATGCAAAACTTCACACCGCATTTCAAACTGTACATGCTTGCTGGGAGGGTGTTGCTATGGGAAGCACAAACTCTGTGATGTCATCATCTGCAGCCAATAGAAGCTGGAGCCATCTGCAGTCAAGCTGGGCCTAACCATATATATTAGCTTGTTTCCTAAATCACCAATTATGTGAATAGGCCCATTTTTGCATGCAACACATGGTGCCGCCCTATTTGTTATGTGTCAGATTAAATTGCTTTTGCTGTTCTCCTGTCTTAATGGAAATGCCAGGGTCGCCCTGAGAGAGAAAGAGAGAGAGAGAGAAGCATAGAGGAAAAAAAAAAAATCCAGCAACTCCCAAACGAAACAGTCATGGTCAGCCGAGTGTGAAAATACCAAATTGACTATTTGACTTTATTTCAACTGTTTTTGCTCTCACATAGCCTCATGTGTGTGTAAAGTTGCCAGTGTGTGCGTTCGCTTGAGACAAACACAGAGAAACATCGAAAAGCACTCCACACTCACCTATAAACGAAAGGTCTTCCTATTTGGTCACAACTCCCTGCTGTGACCAGCTAGCCTGCTTGACTGTCCTTAGATCACTGCTGATGTTTAAATGACCTCGGACGTGAAATATCAGTATCGATCCGGGCAGTTCTGATCTATGTGTGTGGTAGATTGTGAGTTGTAGATGTGCAGCATCAACAAATTTTCAGCAGATCTCATTATATAGGAGCTGTGTGTGCTATCAGCTGTCAATCAGTCCAGACTTCCTGCCCCACCGCAGGGTGAACGATGTCACTTCCTTCCCACAGGGCAAGATGAATCACAGACCTGCAATCAAAGATCAGTATACATGTAAATAAAAATATGTTTGCAACAGAAAATTGTATGTTTATTATGTTAGATTGTTTCTGACTCCATTCCCAAATACAAAAACTTCCAGTCACACTTTATTTTAAGGTCCAGTTCTCACTAATAACAAACCATTAACTATGGCTTTTGCCTCAATAAACTCCTAATTTGCTGTTTACTAATAGTTGTTAGGTTCAGGTATTGGGTAGCATTAGGGATGTAGAATATGGTCATGCAGAACAGGTGCTTTATAAGTACTAATAATCAGCCAATATGTTAAAAATAGGTATGCTAACAAGTAACTAGTTCATAGTAAGAATTGTTCACTATACTAAAGTGTTACCAAACTTCCCTATTTTTGCTACTCAAAGACTTTATATCTTAGTATTCTGTCTTTACATCTCACAGCTGTGACATTATTTCTAATAACTGTCACCATTTCTCAAGAATGCAACTTTATATCTCAACAATTACATTATCACTCATGAATTTGGCTTTAAATCTCACAATTGAAACTTGATTTTTAATAGAGCTGGGTAGATAACTATTTACTAATTGTAATTAGTTACTGATTCCAAATGACCAAAAATCCATTACATTACACATTTTAGGTAATATAATCAGACTGCTTTTAGATTACTTTTGACCTAACACATTTAACACATTGATTTAAGAGTATAATCTTATACCATATTGACATAAAAATGCAAAGAGCAAGTAAATATATTTCGTTTGTTGTTATTAACAACATGAAGTGCATTAAACATTATATTACCTCAAGGTTTCTCAAACTGGGGTTTGTGAAGGAACTGCAGGGGGTTTAATGAAAAACGAATAATTAATTAAATCATTAAAACGTTAAAGTAAATAATTTTAAAATTAATTAAAAAAAAACAAACAAACAAAAAAAAAAAAAACTTACTAAATAATAAATATTTTATTTGTTTACCTGCATGTCATGTGGCCATAACCAACATCAGAGAACCAGTGAACACGCAAATGTGTTACTTAATTATTAAAATATTTATTTTAAAATCTCATGTGTACTTCAAGTAAATATATTAGGTAAAAGATGACAGAAAGTTCAGATGACAAAAAAAAAAGTTTGCAAATGTGCTTTTTAATGTGTTTGAAAGACAGAAATACATTATTAACCTACAGAATGATCATTCAAATAAAAAATGAATGTGTTCATCAGTAGTTGATGCCATGTTGAAACACACACATAAAATGATTTTTTGCAAATCCACCTGTCTAATGGCTGATCTTTGCGTGAATGTCCACAAAACTTGAAGACTTTCTGAATAAATATAAGCAGTAGGCTATTTTAGAAAGGAACATTTAAAAGATGAAAAAGAGGAATTAGTGAGAATCAATAAATTATGAATAATTTATTGCTATTGTATAAATAATACATAATCATGTAATCCATAAAAATGTAACTGTAGTCTGTTTACGAGTATTTAAAAAAAAATAATTTAATCTAATTACAAGTACTTAATTTTTGGAATCTAATTACATAATTACGTAATCCAGATTACATATAATCAATTGTGACCCATTATAAACTTGCATTTCTCACAATGCAAATTTATATCTCACAACTGCAACTTTATTTCTTATAATATTTATCATTAATGCAGCATTATATCTATATTACAGCTATGTATGTGACTGTTTAAAACTGCAATACTGCAAATTGCAATTTCATAACTGTGCAGTTTTGTTTCTCACAATTACAACTTGTTCTTATGAATGTAACTCCTAAATGCAAATTTGTTTCTCATAATGAGTACAATTTCTCTCATGAATGCAGTTTCATATCTCACCATTACAACATTAGTGCTCCTATTTACAGCTCTATATCTCTTTTTATCTTTATTTATAGTGTTTTTTCTCATAATAGAGACTGTGTTATGCAATTTTATATTTAACAGTTATGACCTAATTTCTCCTAAATGTGATTTAAATGTCATAAAAGTTTATGCTTAATTTGAAAGCATATCTAAAAGTTGCAACTATTTCTCATCAATGTGAATTTATATCTAGAATTCCAACAATTTCACAATTATTACACTACAAGGAATAACAGTGCAATACTGAATGGCCAATTGAGGCTTCCATAGTGTATGTGTTGCTATAAAAAAAAAAAAAAAAAAAACTCTTTGTTTCTAAAATATCTAAGGGTTTGTACACCTGTGGTTTTCCTGTTGTTTAGCATCCACAAGAGCTCTAAATTAGGGCAGAGTCTGAGGTCAGAATTCTCCTGTGTTCCAATTTCCTCAGAGAGACTGTTATGTGCTGTAATCAGGGCCATTCCGGCTCAAACAGGCTCAAACAGGAGGCAGACATCACAGTAACACACAGTCCTGATGATACCTAAGCCTTTCATCAGTAGCATGGCAACTGGCTGCCTGTAACAACCCCCAAAATGATAACACCTCACTGCCTGAGATTTGGTACGTGCAGTTGTGTGTGTGCGTTATTGATACATAAATGTGAGAATATACGTATGTATTTTCAGATTTCATGCATGTGCATTGTGCACTTGACGGGAGGTTTCATATATGGAATATATTTCATATTTCATATATGCGTCATTGGGATCATTGGAAACATCACAGACTGATGTGATGTCTTTGCTGTGTTCGCCCCCTCTTTTATCATCCCTTTCAACTTGCCTCCATTTCAAAGAGATGTTGTCACATCAGCTAAACACACACACACACACACAGTGCCTCCAAACATCAAATGTCTGTGCTATGATACTCATTAGAAATGGGTGGCACACTCTTCAAAAACTTAGGAGACATTTCTGGAAAAGTCAAACAAGTTAATGCTGTACAGACCCAGATTTCACTCTTTCCTCAGTTCACACAGAGACACAACCATTACCCAGCTATAACAAATTAATGATGCAAAATCCAGCTAAAACCAGTCTAAAGACGTAGCTGGTTTTACATGTTTCTAGCTGGTCTAAGATGGTTATTAGTTGATCAAAGCTAGTCTAGATGAATAAGGCTGGTGGACCATTTTGGTCAAGTTGGTTAGAGCTGGTACTTTGGGTGGACTTTCTCAATGTGCAGAGTTTGAAACTATTTATTTTTGATTCCTTTTTATTTTTTTCCTTTTTTATTTTTATTAGCCCTAAGGTCGTGGATTCAATTCCCAGAGAATGTATGAACTTATAAGAAGTATATTGTACATTAAATGCAATGTAAATGTTATTGCAAGTTAATTTTAGTTTGAACCAAATTCAAATTAGTATGAAGAGAAAGACAAAAAGTCAGAGTTTGTAAACTATTTGGCAAATTATCTGGCAAAATAGCAGCTATTATTTTCCAAATGTCAGCTTGGCTACAATTATTTATTTATTTATTTATTTATTTATTTATTTATTTATTTATTTATTTATTTATTTATTTATTTAATTTCTCTGAAAATCAAATAAATATTTTAAAATTGACACATTGGACTCATAAAAACCACTGATTAACCTTAGCACTAAGTAGGTTTATACATTTCACAGTTTTTAACTGTGAAAATGGCATTTAGTGAATTTTCTCAAAATAACACACTGAACCAATGGTATTTAATATTTTTATTATCTGGTAAATTTAGTATAAAATCAATGAGGGACTCAAGGTCATGCTGTATTGTGAAAATTAGCTGCAACTTCTAGTTTTATTATTTAGTAAATGTTGAGAAATGAATGAGACACTCAAGCCCATTCTCTATAGTGAATATAGTCACAAGTTACAGTTTTATTATTTACTAAATTTTGTATAAAATCACTGAGATACTCAAGGCTATGCCGTACTGTGAATACAACCACAACTTAGAGTTTATTTAGTACATTTTTCTCTAAAATCAACAAGAAACTCAAAGCCATGCTATACTGTGAATAGTCCAAACTTAAAGTTTTATTATTTTGTACATTTTGTATGAAGTCTGTGACACTCAAGGCCATGCTATATTGGTAATATAGTCACAACTTGAACTACGGTTCAAAAGTTAGGTCTGCAAGACACTTTTTCATTTTTATTCAGCAAAATGTTTCTATTCCGAAAGCTTTCAAAAGATTAATGCTTTATTGTATTTATAGATTTCTCAAAAAAAAAAAAAAAAAAAAAAAAAAACATGTAACTATTTTCAACTTTGATAATAAGAGATGTTTCTGAGCAGCATATTAGCATTTTAGAATGATTTCTGAAGGACTGTGACACTGAAGACTGAGTAATGATGCTGAAAATTCAGCATCACAGGAGTACATTAAATTTTAAAATATATAATAAAACAGAAATTTAATAAAATATTTTTTTATATTACTGTATTGCATTTGTGATCAAAATAAATGCAGCATTGGTAAGCACGAGAGGTTTTTTTTTTTTCAAAAACATTAAAAATCCTTACCGACCCTAAACTTTTGAATGCTTGCATACTCCCTAAATTATATTTCACAGAAAACTAAATCTTCAGGTAACACATTGTTCCAGTTGGCTCCACTCCGGCTGATCAAAGGAGAAAGAGATTATGTGTATTTGAGGCAAAATATTCCTAGAATATCAAAACAGGTCTTTTGCATTCAATGATTTTGAATTCCACATCAAGCACTTGTGCAACCAACATCATGGTCAAATGATGAGATGAACAAATCCACTAATGAGCCTTCCCCACTGGTCTGCCGGTCTCTTTTTCATAAGGTAAAATTTATCTCTGACAGGAACTGAGAAAACTTTAACACACCTAAGGGCCATTCAGTGTAACAAGCTTTAAATTGATATTTCATTTGATTCTTAAAGCCTCTGATGACTGCATATTTTCTTATTCATCAAATGTAGGCGGGGTGGGGTGAAGCCATGCTCTTTTCATTTTTATCTTCTGTCTCACTCCTTCGCTTTTAATGAACATTACTCTCCTAGACCGTCCGTGACTCTCTCTCTCTCTCTTTCTCTCACACTCTCTGAATTCATCACGTCTCTCATTAATCTCCTGGCAAAGGAGCACAAAATGAAAACACACATAAAAACACACACTTTCTGAAGAAGGAGATGGTTTAAGAGTGTTTAAATTTGCATAAAACACTCCATCATGCTGGGTTGGCTGGTCGCAGAATGACACACACTACCTTAAAATAGGTAACAAAATGTAATTAACAAGCTAAAACAGTTCAGTCAAAGTGAAGCTTGGTGTTTTTTGTTGACCTCTACCCTCACACAGTTTATAATGTATGTTTCACTCAAACATACTGGCATTCAGATGTTTTATTATTTACTCATTTGGCTTTTATCACACAGGTAAGATCCCTAGGAGCAATGTGACGCCATTGTAAGTGTCCTGCCAAAAGGAAATGGTGTTGACGGTTCATACACCTGCATCTTTGCTGAGTTTGAACCTGCAACTGTAACTCTATATATATATATTTTTTTTTTTTTACATGTTTTACATGTATTGGCCTGTCCCAAATGGCACATAAACTTAAAAAAAAAAAAAATATATATATATATATATATATATATATACATATATATATTTGAGCAATATCACACGAGTAGCACTGTGATATGGCTGTATAGTGGCATGGCTGTGATTCAGCTGTAGGTATATCAGTGTGCCGATATACAGCCATATCGCACGGCTACGAGTGTGATATTGTGTTAATACAACAGTTTGACGGCACAAATACAACTAAAAGCCTAAAAAGCTCTTAACACTACATTCTGTAACACAAAACAGTATTAATTTGTAAATTTATAGTGGATTTGGGTGTTTGCCATGACACTCACTGTGAAAAATACTGCAAGCGGAGTGATAGAAACAGTGAAACACTTGGAGTACTGTTATCACTAGAATATTGCACTGCTGGAAAAGGCTCTCAACCAATCAGACTCGTGGACCAGAAAGAACTGTTGGATAAATAAATAAATTAGAGTCCTGCTTTATTTTAAGGTACAATTCTTGCTATTGACAAAACATTAACTATGACTTCTGCCTCAATAAACTCCTAATTTGCTGCTTGTTATTAGTTAGTAAGGTAGTTGTTAAGTTTAGGTATTGGGTAGGATTGTAGAATATGGTCATGCAGACTATGTGCTTTATAAATACTAATAAACAGCCAATATGTAATATGCATGCTAATAAGCAGCAAGTTAACAGTATGAATTAGTCCCTATACTAAAGTGTTACCAAAATTAGAATACCCATTACATGAATTATACAACAAGCACATGAATAAACTATTAATGAAGGTATCTAAAATTACAGCTCAATGGCGGGTATGTACTAACAGTATCATTTGTAATTTGGAAACTATAAATGGAACAGAACTGCATATGAAATGAGCTTTTCATTAAGTTAAAACATTTCTGGTTAAGCCCACACCTGATTTGATCTGATATGAAAGATACAAATAAAAATTTTAATTGCAACAGATTCAGGCCACTGATACCATTTTTTTAGATGCAACACTGTTGTTTAAAGAAGAAGTCCACTTCCAAAACAAAGATTCACATATAATGTACTTACCCCCTTGTCATCTAAGATGTTCATGTCTTTCTTTTTTCAGTCGTAAAGAAATTATGTTTTTTGAGAAAAAACATTTCTGCATTTTTCTCCAAATAATGGACTGGTATGGTGCCCCTGTTTTGAACTTCCAAAATGCAGTTTAGATGTGGCTTCAAACAATTCCAAATGCAGTTATAAATGATCCCAGCCGAGGAAGAAGGGTCTTATCTAGCAAAACAATCGGTTATTTTCATTTTAAAAAATACAACTTAAATACCTTTTAATCTCAAACGCTCATCTTGCCTTTCTCTCCTTGAACTCTGTGTATTCTGACTCAAGACAGGGCATGTTGAAAAACTCTGATCGTATTTTCTCCCTCAACTTCAAAAATCATTTTAAAATCACCCTACATCACTGCAGAAGTACCAACCCAGTCTTTCCAAAGTGAACATAAGGTAAGGTAAAACAGCGATATAGGACGTTTTTGAAGTTGAGGGAGAACATGAGATGGGAGTTTTTTGACATACCATAACCGTCATGGACTGGAACAAAAACAGTCCAGTAAGACAAAATAAGCATTTGGCATTAAAAAGTATATAAATTGTATTATTTTTATGAAAATAAGCGATCGTTACGCTGGATAAGACCCTTCTTTCTTGGCTGGGATCGTTTACAACTGCATTTGGGATCGTTTGAAGCCGCATTTAAACTGCATTTTGGAAGTTCAAAATCGGGGCACCATATCAGTCCATTATATGGAGAAAAATGCTGAAATGTTTTCCTTAAAAAACAATTTCTTTACGACTGAAGAAAGAAAGACATGAACATCTTGGATGACAAGGGGGTGAGTACATTATATGTGAATCTTTGTTTTGGAAGTGGACTTCCAAATGTCCTTTAAATGTAATGCTGTCACGCTTAGACGAAGCACACGAACAACGACGTAAATAAACGAAAGGTATTTAATAAATCCAACAGGGAACACAGGAGACACTGGAACACAACTGAACACAACGTCCGACAAGGCAAGAGGGGAAAACACACGCTATATATACACAGACTGATTACAACCACAGGTGCAGACAATAAGGGAAATACCAAAACACACAAAGCTGTAGGGGGAATTGACAGGAGAAACCAACTAAACAGTCCAGGGGTTTGACATTACCTCCCCCTCCCGGAAGGCGCATCCTCGCGCCGACAAACAGGAAAACAAAATGTACAGTCCTAGGAGGGGGCTTCGGCGGAGGACGGACTCCCGGGAGGAGGGCAATAGATGGAGTCCAGGGTGGTGACGGAATAGTCCAAGGAGGTGATGATGGAGGGAGGAGCCAAGGAGGAGACAGGAGAGGGCTGGAGCAGGAGGAGCCAGGTAAGACCCAGACCGCAGCCATGATGGAACCCCACGGTGGAGCCGATGGAGGGAGGAGCCATGGTGGAGGAAGGGCTGACGACACCATGGGGCCGACCGACGGAGGCGGAGCAGGTGGTGGTAGAGCCCGAGGTGGAGACGGAGAGCCGATGATCCTGGGCGACACCGAGGATCCGGAGGGCCCAGGCGGAGCCCAAGGCTCTGGCGACCGAGGCGGAGGCGGAGATCCGGAGGTCCGCGGCGGAGCCGGAGCGACAGAGGACCGAGGCTGTGCCCGCGGGAGGGAGGAGGTCCACAGAGCCGGAGGGACGGAGCGACGAGGCGCAGCCGGAGGAGTGGAGTCCAGAGGTGAAGGTGGGGCGACGACTGACCAGGGCGGAGCCGGAGGGACGATGGAGCCCGGTGGAGCTGGTGGACCGACGGGCGACGGTGGAGACGAGGGAGCTGAGAGACGGGGTGGAGCCGCAGGGTCGGAGGGCCGAGGTGGAGTCCAGGACTCAGAGGCTGGAGGCGAAGATGAGGGATCCTCCAGCCATGACACTGATGGAGACTGGCAGACCTGCGGCGAACCCCCCGCACAGATGGTGGGCTGAGGGTGAGCAGATGGGCTGCCAGGAGACAGCGGTGGTGGGACAGAGGCAGCAGAAACAATAGACAGAGGGAGGGTGGGTGGGAAATCCAGGCAGTCAGGTAATTTAGATGGTGGAAGGAGAATGGGCATATCTTCATATACATCTTCAGAGAAATTATTCAAATTTAGTTCCAGAAAATTTAGTCCCAGATCCAGGCGTTGCTCACCCTCAGCGGTGGTGCAGTGGGCGGTGCTGTCCTTAGCACCCTCACGCCCATCAGGAACGTCCACCGTCGCAGGCTCTGTGGCCGGCTCTCGCACCTGGTCAGACGCAAATTCCTCCAGCTCCGTGGCGATCGCTCGCTCTGTCGCTCCGATGGGCGATGGCTCTGGTAGCGCGGGGTCCGTCTGCGGTGGGCTCGGGCTCGTGCTCCGCGTGTCGGGGTGGTGATAGGCTGGGTTCCGGGTCGTGCTGCGAGACGTCTGCGAGGTGTGGCTGGATGGGGTCGTAATCTTCCTCCACTTCGTCCAGACAGAGTTCTGAACCCCAAGTACTCAATAAGATGTTAATATATTGCGTTAGGGTCCAGCATGGTTCACCTTTGGGCATGACGAAGCGGAGGTCATCATCCAGTCCACACCAAAATCCCTCCATAAGGCAGACGTCATCGCAGCTAGCAAGATGGCAAATGCTAATAAACTCCTCCACGTAGTCCTCAAGATCCCGGCCATCCTGGAAGATAAAGATGGTTTTCCCTCCCAGAATGGCATCTCCCCTCCTTGGGGAAACGTTGATGGAAGCGAGTTTCATAGTAACTGGTGAAAACACGACGGAAACAAAACGGGGAGGAAAACAAAAAAAAAACTGTATCGGTCGGACGTTCTGTCACGCTTAGACGAAGCACACGAACAACGACGTAAATAAACGAAAGGTATTTAATAAATCCAACAGGGAACACAGGAGACACTGGAACACAGGGTAGTAACATTAACATCCGACAAGGCAAGAGGGGAAAACACACGCTATATATACACAGACTGATTACAACCACAGGTGCAGACAATAAGGGAAATACCAAAACACACAAAGCTGTAGGGGGAATTGACAGGAGAAACCAACTAAACAGTCCAGGGGTGTGACAAATGCCAAGTTCTGTCATGAAACTCTAGATGTGCACACCGATGGGTTCTTAATGCAAACTAATATATATACTTCCAGTGTTAAACTACTTGGCACAAGCTGATTGATTCATGTAGCATACAAAGCCAATGAGCTTGCTGCTTTACATTTAAATTGGTGGTTAGCATTCACTAAAGCATTTCAGAATTTCTCTGAAACCCTCCACCATTTATAGATCTGCTATAGGTTATTATATATGCTACTTGTGCAGCAGCAGTATGTATTAAATACTCACAGCACTGTAGCGGTGTATGTATTGGCAGTAGCAAGTTCTTGAACTTGCTTTGCAGCAGCAATAACAGCAGCAGCAGCAATTCAGCAGCAGTGTAGCAGATCTATTCCACCAAGACCAAATAAATTAACATTGTTATATCCATTACAATGCTAAAATCTTCAGAGAATTGTCATGATAGAAATAAAATTGCCATTAACCACCAGGCTATACAACCCCCATGAAGTGTAAGAATGTAAAGTTGACATTTCGTGTACACAAGAATGAAACTCCACCAATAAAAGTCTGAAATGGCTGAAACAGATGGAGATCTGAAAATTTACTATTCAGCGATACGAGAAAAGAGGGTGTGGTCAATATTAAAACTTTTAATGGATGACTTTTTACAAGCACACCGGTGCTTTGTGAATGTCTGATTTCACTTCCACATGGATCCGTAAGGGAAATCACTTGAGATGGAAGCAGATGGCAAGCTTTTTCTCTCATGCAAACATCAGCACATCCTCCGAGACGGCTGGCTACGCGAGTACCCATATAGATTTACGACCAAACGCATCAGTTACAAACGGAATATTGCGCCTCCAGGCATTTCAGATCCAGAATCACTGATAAAGTCAATTAGGAACGCGTTTAAGTGGTAATTTGGCCTCTTGAGACTTACACATGAGAGGGCTGAGCTCTCTTTCTGTGATTTCAATGGAACATGAAGCATGTACATATTCCTGGTCTAGATCAGGGGTGCACACAAACACAAATGGCCTCTCAGCAATGACCTGTGAGTCAGCCGCACGTGTGCGATGCATCAGACTGCTCAGAGACAGGGCGAATGAAGGACTGGGACATGAGCATTGGTCAGCATCATCCACTTCTGTGTGTGTCACATAGGGTCTTCATCACTCATTAACATCAATCTACCTGTCTCCAAGGGCTATGACATCAGATCATTCCTTTCGTGGGCCCTCTGGAGGATAAGTTATTGCTCAGATATTGTGCTTTGAGAACTGAGAGTTCTCATGTATGTTTTGATATCAAGTATCAATTTGGTCTATCCTAAAATTCCTTGGGAGAACATAATGACAGTTGTTGAGATTCAATAGACAGAGAAATACAAATCATTGGGGGATAAGCTTGGATAATTTGATCTTTTAATTCGATGAAAACTGCCTGAGCTCATATTGAAATTTCTCATTGAGACTTTTTTTTTTTCCCTAAATGGAGGTAAATTTGTCAGGCATAAGCTCCAGAAATTGGACAAACACCATTTCAAAATGCCTGCATTACAAAAATACATGTTACATACTTGATTAGAAAAAAAGAATACCATCAAATAAAACCACTGTATTCCACGTTAGGGCTGGGTAAGAAAAATATTGATTTCTCAATTTTAATCGATTCTCATTTTTGCGAAACAATATTGATTCTTAAATCCCAAGAATAAATTAGTCTAGCCTGTTTTCAGTTAATGAACGGAACATTGCACCTCACATCCAATAAATTGCAATAAGCTTTGTGGTGTGTTACTTTTGATATGAAACAAAGTCTCAAATTTCAAATTCTGTCTATTTTATTATAGTTTTCAAATAATGAATGCCGTTTTAGGGCTGTTTAATGTGGAGTGACAGATCACTGTAGCACTGTAGTTCAAGAGAAGTGGCAGCACAGAGAGGCACATGAACTGATTATCTCTGTCACTTTAATAACAGTTTTAGCACAAAATAAACACCTCAAGGTGTCAGCTTAACGAAATCCATATTCTGTCTCATACAATTGTTAAATTGGTGTTTCAACCGTGCAACGACGTCAATATAATAGCTTGTAAATAATGTCACATAACGTCAAATTTTCCTCAGAAAAATCATATTCGGTGACCATATATTTGTTCTAGAGTCACTCTAGAGTGAAAAAACTTTTGCTAAATATATGCACCATATAAAATTCATTATACTTTTTTGTTAGTTTTTACTGTTCTTTAATGTTTAATTTATGTTTGAATAAATTTGTCAAGTTTTTAATGACAGCTACCATTTAAATGTTTTTATTTTAAAAAATGAATTAGTAATAGTAATATAATTCAGTAATAGTAAATTTATTATTATAAAAACTTTATTGAGAGTAACTTAAGCATTTGTGTACAAATCAGTTAATTTTAACCTTTAATATTACAGTAAGACTTTGTATGTAAAATACTTGCGCAACTAACTTTGCTTTTGGTGTGCACACACCATGACTCTCATGTATATTACGCAGCATTAATTAAGATATTTTATTTTTCCTTGAGAAAATTTGGCATGTACTGTACCTTATATATCCAAAATAATCTACTGTATATTGAAACAACTCACAACGTTGTGAATCAGAATCAAATGGAATCAAGATTTGTGTCAAAATCCAGCCCTATTTCACTCCCATGTCTACTAAATTGGTCATGACGTAGACCTATATGTCTATAAATTAAGATCATTTTGATAACTTTTTGGGTGAAATAATTGTCACCGGTTAAATCAATAAACAGCCTGATCAGGACTGCCCAGAACAACCATATAACATTGCCATGAATATCCATAAATGATAAACTACACTAAATTAAACTAAAAATAAAATTAAAAAAACACTTTAATTCTTTAATTCTTTTAACTTTAATTGTAGGTTAATCACCACATAATGTTATAAATTAATCACAGATGCATACTGGGAATGCTTTTAACACAAAACATACACAATGAAACCTTAACACTTATTCAAAAGATGGTAAATTAAAGAGTATCTTTATAAAATGTGTCTTTGATGCCTTAAAATGCTGTCCAGGTAGGCAGTTCACTAGGTTTTGGAACCAATGCTAAACTCACCCTGGGCCTGCAACTCTAAACCCTCATTACCAAATATTCCACTCAGAATCGGTTAGAATCACTGTCTCCAGGGATCACAGCTGTCAAGCACCAGCATGAACGAAGAGTTCGATTGGTTTTACAGTTGGTAATTCAGTGTTAAAGTTGACATGGAACTTAATGTACCAAATCACCCCTCACATTTAGGGAGTTCTGTTCTGACAGTGTCCCTGATGGGTTCATACATTTGTTAAATGGGGAATAAGGGCGTACAGGGGGCTGCCTGTGGCATATGTGAGCAAATGCTCAGGGCAGTGTTAAATGGTGAGGTTTAGAGTCGTAGTTCTCACAGCCAGCGCTGGCAGGGGTCTTCCTTGCTGCTGGCTTTGGTCCAATCTAATCACACACCGAAAGGACTATTTCTTTTAGTTAAGTGTCAAGGTTAGCATTTTCCACTTAGCTTTTTTTTTTTTTTTTTTTTACCTCTCAGTGATATTTAAGGGAAAGTTTAAGGTAGTTTAAGTCATTATTTCCCAGAATGCACTGCACAGATGCCTTTCAGCCGTTTCCTATATTAGTCTGACTTTTATCAGAGACAGTAACAGAATGATTAGAGGATGGGGGCAGAGACCGAATGCTCTCGCATCAGACAGGGGTTAAGTGACTTGCTTGGGGGCATAAAGGCAGTGGCCAGAGGAAGTGCCCACAGTGTGAATTAAATCTTTCCAATCACGTTATGGCACTCTCACAGACTTAAACGACCTCTTCTGAGCTATGAAGGGAAAAGATAGTGACATAACGCATCAGCTTCCAATATATAGATAAAATGTAGTACAGAACCAGGCAAGAGTGTTTAGGCTCACTCTTCAGGTTCAAAATGGAACATATCACGGAAATTTTTCTTACACCAGTGCTGGGTAAGTTAAATTACTAGCTACTAATTACATCTTCAATGAGTATTGCATGTAAATTGTATATCAAACTTGACCAGTTGAACAATACAAGGACATGCAACTGCTCTTTTAAAGGGTTGGTTCACCCCAAAATGAAAATTCTGTCATTAACTACACTGACCAAAAATATAAACGCAACACTTTTGTTTTTGCCCCCATTTTTCATGAGCTGAACTCAAAGATCTAAGACTTTTTCTATGTACACAAAAGGCCTATTTCTCTCAAATATTGTTTACAAATCTGTCTAAATCTCTGTTAGTGAGCACTTCTCCTTTGCCGAAATAATCCATCTACCTCACAGGTGTGGCATATCAAGATATTGATTAGACAGCATGATTATTGCACAGGTGTAAGGCACACAATAAAAGGCCACTCTAAAATGTGCAGTTTTATCACACAGCACAATGCCACAGATGTTGCAAGCTTTGAGGGAGTGTGCAATTGGCATGCTGACTGCAGGAATGTCCACCAGAGCTGTTGCCTGTGAAATGAATGTTCATTCGTGTACCATAAGCCATCTCCAAAGGCGTTTCAGAGAAATTGGCTGTACATCCAACTGGCCTCACAATCGCAGACCACGTGTAACCACACCGGCCCAAGACCTCCACATCCAGCATCTTCACCTCCAAGATCGTCTGAGACCAGCCACCTGGACAGCTGCTGCAACAATCGGTTTGCATAACCAAAGAATTTCTATACAAACTGTCAGAAACCATCTCAGGGAAGCTCATCTGCATGCTCGTCATTGCTCATTGGGGTCTCGACCTGACTGCAGTTTGTCATTGTAACCAACTTAAGTGGGCAAATTCTCACATTCTATGGCGTCTGGCACTTGAGAGGTGTTCTCTTCACGGATGAATCCTGGTTTTCACTGTACAGGGCAGATGGCAGACAGCGTGTATGGCGTCGTGTGGGTGAACGGTTTGCTGTTGTCAACGTTGTGGATCGAGTGGCCCATGGTGGCAGTGAGGTTATGGTATGGTGACGAGATCCTGCGGCCCATTATTATGCCATTCATTCACAAACATCACCTCATGTTGCAGCATGATAATGCACGGCCCCATGTTGCAGGGATCTGTACACTATTCCTGGAAGCTGAAAACAATCCAGTTCTTGCATGGCCTGCATACTAACCGGACATGTCACCCATTGAGCATGTTTGGGATGCTTTGGATCTGCATATACGACAGCGTGTTCCCGTTCCTGCCAATATCCAGGAACTTCGCACAGCCATTGAAGAGGAGTGGACCAACATTCCACAGGCCACAATCAGCAACCTGATCAACTCTATGCGAAGGAGATGTGTTGTACTGCGTGAGGCAAATGGTGGTCACACCAGATACAGTTTTTTTTTGTGTTGCATTTTTCTTCTGAGGTAAATTCTGGCTAATTCCTCTCAGTGCATCTTCTTCCAGAAACGAAAAGTAGCCGAAATGAACTTGATGAATGTTTACATTTGTTTACGGAGGCGATGGTGGGTGTTTACCTACATGTCCATGCATCTCATGTGGATGTTTAAAATTTGAAAAGCGGAGATGATTGTGGGCGTGATTACATTAGAGATGGGTTCAGACAGTAAACACTAGAGCTTGTGTAGCTATCACCCGGATTACTTCATCAGAGAATATGTTTTCGACGTGACTTACTTCATTTAACAAAAGTAGACATTTCAAGCTTTCTATACATATACGTTTCATGCCTGTGAGGCACACTTTTGCAGAGATTCAGGTTGTTTTATTTACGTGTCTGTGAAGAGAGGTGATGGAGACGGAGACGGCAGAGAGCGCACCCTGTTTATTTTTATTTATTTTACAAAAGCACATTGTTTTCTTTTTATTATGATGTTTTCATGTCTGTGGGTTGAAGCAACCCCAGTAACATGATATTTAGCCCCTGGAAGGTGTCTCTCACATTGTCTCAGCAACATTAAAATAGTGTAGATTAGTGTGCAAGGTTTTATTAATTTACCATACTTAATATTGGGGGCATCCAAGTTATTTGACATTTTTGAACATATTTTTTTAAGTAACAATAGTTACTTTCCCTGGTAATTAGTTACTTTTAAGTGATGTAACTTGGTTAAAAACTCATTATAATTATAATTAATTATTTTTTAAAGTAACATGCCCAACACTGATTCTCATAGCTTCATGAAATTACAGTTGAACCACTGATGTCACATGGACTATTTTAACAATGTCCTTACTACGTTCTGGTCATATTTTCAATATTTTAATGTGTGTTCTCGAAAATGAACGAAGGTCTTCGTTTTTTTTGTTTTTTTTTTTAACTATTTTGGGTGAACTATCCTTTCATTCATGAAATAAATGATATAAAAATACAGAAGTACAAACATGTATTGCAAAGCGAAAGATTGAGCGGTTAAAAATATATATTTAAATAAATAAATAAGTAATAAAATCCCATGCTACTAAGCCTTGGTATTTCTGGCAGCATTACGCTCAAGTTTCAGTAAAATAGGCAGAACATCTTCAATGCAAGGAGTTATTACAAGAAGGTCATTACAAATTGAATATTTAAGTTTTTACAACCAGGGCCTGATATCAGATTGAATAAGCCTTAGCGTAGTGATCTTATGTATATGGAGTGAAGATTCTGTGGAAGGTGAGCTTCTCTCAAAAGCTCTCATAATAGCTTTCATCCTCTTGAAGCCTGGCAACAAGCAAAAAGCATCCCTCATTCAAACACACTTTATTATTGAAATGAGCTCAAAGGAAGCAAGATTGCTTAAGTGGAATCAGGCCAGCAGTTGATGGCTGTGTGTGTATGTATGTGTGTGTGCGTTGGCTCATTACCCAGTCTATAATTTGAGATGTTTTTATGATGAAAAAGCCACTTGGTGACAATCAAAGAGCATCTGAAAGCCTGAGCGCACCTAATGCCTTTTCCACTGATTGAGCTACAACAAGGAAACATGGAGATCGATAGGATAGCAAACCCAGAGAGAAAAGAGGGAGAGAGAGGATATTGAGTTTAGAACTGACAAATCCATAAACATCAAGTGTTGAGTTGAATATAATAGAATTATCTTTTGTCTAATAGCCTGTTTGAAGTGCTTAGCTAAAGAGGAATATGCTAAATACGAATAATAACAAAAACAGCTGCTTAAATCCATTACAGCATGTAAAAAAATAATGCGCGCATGTATGACATATGACACATACATGACACATCGCAGCCAAAGAGGGAACATCTGGCAAACTTGTATAATGTATCATGTATAATGGAGAGATAACAAACCACAGAGCTTAATGTTTACTACATCACAGGTCATTTACTGGAACAACCACCTTAGAAATTAATACGAGGAATGTTTATCTTTATTACTGACACCAAAAAGATTAGATGTTGCTTAGATGGTTCATTATCCCAGCAATTTAAGCTCAACTAATGATGATGTATGATGAAAGGAGAGAGTGAAATGTCGCCTGCTGAGAGCAACAGATCTTCACGGCCTCAACTGCATCTAAGGGAAACATCAATAGAGGCTGCGTTCAGAATCTGATAATAAAAAACATCGCTTACAAGTTTACAAAAAAATGATTATGGCGGCGATGAGGGGGGAATTTACTAAGAATGAATTATGCTAACTGAAAGTGCAGTTTGTTTGTGTTGTTTCAGCACCCGGTTTGCTAAACGAATTATGCAAATCAGGCAACGACAAACACGCCCACTAAATCTGTGCTGAATGCGAATTACTAATGCTCGGTTGCATTGGTGGCTGCATAAATGTTGGTTATTGGCTGGTATTAGAGTTTAAGGGTTGATAGTGAATATACTGATACTGAATCTTTCAAATTTTAATTCCTCATTTCTGTTATTAAAGTGCAAGTCAATAGCTTACGAAGTTAATATTTAAAAACATTAATACAAAACTATTTAATAACATGTAAACAATGTTTAGCCAACTTGGGCTTACTAAAAAACAACATAGGCTTATTGGAAATACGTGCCTTTACATACATTTCTGTGTATCCATGAAATGAACACAAAGTATGATTTACACAGAGTTATGATTAATAAAGCCTCATTTTTACACAGTTATTTGCAGAATATTATATTATGGCTTCAAAATTATTGTAATATCTTGTACGATTTGAAAACTGATACCTCTGAATGTTGTCATCACACATACAGCTTCATATGCATGACTTTTCTAATTCAGTAGGCTTGCTCGGTAGCTCACGGGATACGGCATTTAAGTGATGAAGAGCTCTTGTACGAACACTGTGAAACTACGGTCTGGCGAAACAGTTCAAATCTGCATAAGGAAGTTAAAATAGCACGGCTGCATCAACAAATGCATTTTTATATCACTTTTGCGTTTTTTAAAACTATCGGTTAGGTTTAGGGTTGGGTTTGGTGTAGGGGATATTTCCAAAATGATAGAGCATTAACCTTTAGCGACGCTACCCGGATATTTGAATTCTGAACAGCTGCAAGTAGCATAATAAAAATGCAGCAATACGTGCCTGTATCAGCGTAATAAAAACATGGTGTGGTCACGTATTGAACGTGTTGTAGCACCACTCTCTGGACTTTTAACTTTGAAATTGCTGCAAAACGTGCAGTAAGGTATGTAAATACTGTGTTGTAGAAATGTATATAGAAGCATATATTTCCAATGAGGCTGGGTTGTGGAAAAAACGTGTGGCAAAATTTCAAGAAAATTATTTTTCGTTGCTTCTTTCACCATATTTTTAAAGTGAATCTAATATCTAATAAGTGGAGCTAAAAGCATGTTCAGTTTTATTCAAAACAGATGAGTGTGAATCCAGTTTTGTTTCCTACTAGAAGTTATTTTATTTTTTAGTTTTTTTATTGTGACTCGAATTTCACAGGACTCATGTCAGACAGCTAGGCATTATAAGTGCAAACACTATACTAGGTGAGGTACTGAGCAAGTTTACTTTACCAGAAAATCCATACATTTATTTGTTTATATATTATTAATATTATTAGGCAACACAAACCTGTTTCTTGATTTGAAACAAAATTACTCATTAAAACATGCAGAACTTTTTTTTTTTTTCCTATTATTCTATTTTTAAGATACCTATATTAAGGAAAAATATGGATTCGTTTGTCATGTACTGACCATAAAGAACAGTTTAAAGCCACAATTAACCATCTAATTTTTTACAACTGTCACACTGTAGCAAAAATCTGCCTTTAAATTTGAAAGAAATAAAAATTTTGCGATAATGTTTTTGGCTATATCGCCCATCCCTAGGTAAGTGTTTTGAAGTCATAATATAGTACTTTGCAAGATTTATTGATAGAAAATTTGGCCCTGTAATAATTTGCATGAAAATAAATAAAAGTTGGTATGCTTGTTTAGCACTTTTTAAAATGACATTGTAATGTTGTGACATGTGACAAATGAAAAATGGATTTAAAATGGCCTTATTTTAAAGATAAAACAGTACAGAATTTTTATATCATAACAAATGATATCGTATAATACACAAAAAATATTTATCAGTAGGGGTGGGTGATATGACCAAAATCTTATATCACAATATCAGTAATTTTATTTAACAGTAACGATTTATATCACAACACAGTTATGTTTGTGTTAAAGGACAAAAAAGAATACTAGTATAAATAAATAATAAAATAAAATAAAAAAGCTCACTGAAGACAAGTAAACAGTTTCTTATTTTTAAACAGTGTTTAAAAAATACAAGCAGCAGAAAAAAAAACTACAGTAGAACAAATAAAAAGAAATGCTACATACATTGTACAAAGTAATCAAATGTATAAAAATGCTGAATGTCTTCACTGTGTGGATTAAACATATATTTCGTCTATTAAAGGTACAAAAGCGAGAGCAATGAGAGATTTTCTCTTTGGTTGTTTGATTAACATGAATGACTACTGTCCCTTTAAGAGCTGGCAGAATCCTATAAAGTTGCATGTGTTTTCTTTCTCAGCTGTTTGCTTTCTCTGAAGACCTAAATTACTGTGTTTAAGAGAATGTATTTAACCATTCAAGGCCAATAAAGCGCCAAAAATAACGCATAAAGCAACTTTAGTTCTCTTTCGCTGCTGATTGCGTTACAACAACTTAAAATCACTTGTTTTTAATCTGCAATGCTTAAAAGGCATGCAAAAACTAATTTTTGTGACCACGTAGCACAGCAACGTCATGTGAGCGCTTAACCACGATAGAGACGATAGTCTAAAACCTCCACTGGTTGACAAATTTCTACTGGTTAATCATTTTTACTGGTATATCAGCCACCTTTATTTATCGGTATCAGTTGTAATTCCCGGGAAGTTAGTATATTTGCCCTTGAATGATTAAGGAAATGCTGTAAAGAGTCAAATATGGAAAGAGAGAAGGGAAAAAAAAAAAAAAAAAAACACACGCACACCGACACAAACCAATGACCTGTGAAGTTTTCTCCAGGTCAGCAGATTAGAAAGCAGAGTTTAGGCTAAAAATGTGCAAACAGTTTAACTTTGATTACAGCCAATGAGCTCCCCATTAAAACCATTAAACTAATTACAGACTGTCTCCTTCAGGACATGGGATCCGCAGTCCACTCTAAAACACAAACACACACACACACTGTGATTCAATGAAGCATGGAATGCTGGGAAGGAGAAAAAAACAAGGTAACACAGAGTGTCTTTGTGCAGGACAAGAGTTTAAGTTCACAGTGTGTTCATTCAAGCATGGTGCTTTGGAAATGATTATATTAGAGCCGTTTCTGAAACACTGCATTGTTTTCTGAATAGTTGGGCACTAATAGCAAAAGTACTTACATGTGTTCGTGTCCAATGTAATAATCTCCTAAAATGGATGCGATACAGAACAGGATGGAAATGAAAGTCATGTGCGACACTGGCACACACTACTGTAACGGAAACATTTTTATCCTTACTACAAGTATGTGAAAATGTAACGTAAATCTTTTAAAATTAAGACATGGGTCAAGGAGAATGATTAATTGCGTAATGTTTTTAATCACATAATTATTTTCATATTAATTACACTGAATTAATACATTACAGTGACAGCCCCAGTTTTAAAGGGAACCCATGTGATCATTATTCTTAGTTTCAGTATAGTTCTGTAAATATAGCCTAAATCCAAATATTTTTTCGGAAACATTAAAATGATCAAAAGTAACAGTGAATATGCTTAGAATGAAGAGGATCACTATACATCATGTTTCCACGAAGGAGAAGGCCTTACCACAGTACACGTGTCCTTATAATGAAACATGACAGAGATTCCCAAATGATCTGTGGTCCTTATCTGATCCCAGGAATGCCATTGGGTTTTGAAATATCATATGGAAATTCTGTCCTTGTGATCATGTATTAAAGCACTGTAATCCACAATCTTTTCTGACAGCAGCTGATGAACTGTACTGTATGTGACAGTGTGGGTTGAGTATGGGCTGATCTTAGACCAGTATCAATGAAACTGAGAATTATGAAAGAAAGATGGTCTTAAATCATGTGTCGCCTCAACCCTAATCTAAACAGACATGGCATGCCTTGTTAGTGTCTCACTGATGGGTTTCAAATGTTCTCGTAGCAATGAAAACCACTGAGAGCCATCTCGGTGATGTAAAGCATATGGCCGTAAGTATGTCAAGCAGAATTACCACCAGCATGTGTGTGGGGGTGTGAGAAAGCGTGAGGGAAAAAAAATAACAACTGAGAGAGTGAGATTGATTTTTGTAAGCCCAATGTCAGAAGCAGTAATATAACTCTTTAGCCTTATGAAAGGGCTGCTTGTATTTTTTTCCTCTTCAGGATGGCAATTAGTCCAGCCATTTCATCACCTCATCACTTTAACGTGGATGTATGAATGGGCTTTTTAAACCACTGGTCATTCAGCAAAAACTCATGTATATTCACCTTCATGCTTCTATCTGAAAACCTTCACAATTGTAAAGTAAGCTGTCTGCAACGTATACACACACACACACAATCAGCTCTTGAGGCCAAACATTCGCAGAGACTAATGGACATTTCCGAGCTCAATATACTCAATGTACAACCTACAATACAAAGAACCATTGTAACAGAGGTCAGGAAGAGGGCAGTGGACAAAACTACACACATCCCAAACAGCCCACCTTATCGAACACAACTGATTCACATTATTCTTACAACTAACATGTATGTATGTGTATATATGCATATACAGTGGAAGTCAAAAGTTTACATACACCTTGCAGAATCTGCAAAATGTTAATTACTTTATTAAATAAGAGGGATAATACAAAATGCATGTTATTTTTTTAGAACTCACCTGAATAAGATATTTCACATAAAAGACATTTACACATAGTCCACTAGAGAAAATAATAGTGGAATTTATAACCCTGTTCAAAAGTTTACATGCACTTGATTCTTAATACTGTGTTGTTACCTGCATAATCCACAGCTTTTTTTTTTTTTTTAAACTGTCTGTAGTTCTTCAGAAAAATCCTTCAGGTCCTACAAATTCTTTGTTTTTTCACCATTTTTGTGTATTTGAACCCTTTCCAACAATGACTGTATGATTTTGAGATCCATCTCTTCACACTGAGAACAACTGAGGGAGTCAAATGCAACTATTACAGAAGGTTCAACACTCACTGATGCTTCTGAAGGAAACACGATGCATTAAGAGCCAGGGGGTGTAAACTTTTGAACAGAATGTAGATGTGTAAATTTTTCTTAATTTTGTCTAAACAACATACTATTTGCATGTGTGCAGGCACGATTACGTCAACTTTCCTCATACCAGCAAAATCAACTTAAACAAAAAACAAATAGAATGTCGCTTTCTGCCATTTGAGATTCCTTTCCGTCACAAAACTGAAATGAAACTCAGCAAATATAGGCTATGTTACGTCTCACACATTTTTTTTCCCCCCTTGTTAACTAATTGAAATATATTTTAAGTATTTATTCCTTGTATGTATATATGTACTGCAGATTTTATAGCCTATATATGACATTAATTTGATTTATTAGTATTTTCACATGTTGGAGGAAAAAATTGTAGTTTGTACTACTGTCTGTTTAAAACACATGAAAAGAAACCTAGCATAGTAGATTTGTTTTCTGTTGTACCTAAATAGTATCGAACCGTGACCCTCGAACCGAGGTACGTACCGAACCATGACATCAGTGTACCGTTACACCCCTATATATATATATATATATATATATATATATATATACACACATACTCACACTGGTACATAAAAAGAACAAACAACAACAAGGGATAGTTCACTCCCAAAATAAAAATTCTGTCATTAATTACTCACCATCATGTCGTTCCAAACCCGTAAGACCTTTGTTCATCTTCAGAACTCAAAGTAGGGCTGTCTAATCGCATAAAAAATTAAAGCGAATGAAATCCAAGAGCTTTCTGACATTGAAGACCAAGATGAAAGAGAAGAAATTCTTCAATAAATAGAAAAAATAAAATTACGGTTGAACCACTGATGTCAAATTACACTGACTATTTTAACAATGTCTTTACTACCTTTCTGGGCCTTGAATGTGGCAGCTGCATTCAGAAAGCTCTCGGATATCATCAAAAAATCTCTGTTCTAATGATGAACAAAGGTCTTACAGGATTGTAATGACATGAGAGTGAGTAATTAATGACAGAATTTTCATTTTTGGGTGAACGATCCCTTTAAAAACACTAATATTGTCTCAGAACCAAAAGATAAATTGTGCATGTATAAACTGAAATTTAGGTAATAAGTTATCAAAGCTATTCCCACAAGATGTGAAGCCAAATATTGAATCCACCTACAGTAAGTTTTTGTGTGTATCACACAAAAACATAAGTGTAAAAATGTAAAAACTAAGCATACGCATATGGCATAGGCCAAAGTACCAGACTAATCAGCTAACAATACATAAACTATGTTCACCAAATATACAAAGAAAAGGTTTTATAACACAAATTGTAAATGACAATCTGTAGCTTCAGTTATAAAACACAATTATTCAGATATCACATTTCTGTGAGAAAAACATGTTATAATAAACCTAGAGCGTAACTACCAGAGATACAGAATATATATGCGCCATTAAACACGCAGGCATCTGTGAGCCGGCGTGACCATAATTCTAAAAGTATAATAATTAATCTTTCAGGATAGATTTTCACATGTTAAGATTGGTGCAAAGCTAAAATCAAACCTGCATTAAAAGTTTTAATAAAAATGCAATTACAGTAGTTATACATTATATACATTCATATATACATTCATACATTCATATATATATATATATATATACACAGGACTACTAAAAATGTGAACCTCATTTAAACCAGATTCCAGCCATCTGAGGTGAGTAATGAAAGAAGGAAAGTGTGATCTATGATGTGAATACACAATTAGCAATTATTTAGCTGATTTAAGTCATTTGCTGATGTGTGATTAATTACCGTGGATATTGTACACCAGGCAAGATACATATATAAATGTGTGCAGTATTATAAGGATGAATTGGATAGCAGTGGAAACATAGCTACTCCATGCTTTATTACCTAACGTCTGTTTCAATTTGCACCTTGATTGAAGTTTATAAATTCATCGCTATGACATCTCTGTTTAGGTTGAGGAAAATGTATATAATCGCTTTGACGCTAGTTGATAATCCGTGCCAAACGAACGTCACTCGAACAACGGGCCTAGCGCTTCTGCTGCATCAGCGCGGAGATTCGTATCTGACGCACGTCCCGCGTCAAACGGCGGCGGTTATCCGTCAGCGTAAAGCGTCTTGACAGGTGACGCTTGTGTGCTAAGTGGCAAGCTAAATGCTTTAAATGTAAATATACTACCTCTGGCACGGCGTCTCATTTCCAAGCCATCCTTCATTTCACTTTGTGGCTTCACGGCTTTATGCAAATCGCTCTCTCCTCTCATTTTCATAGAAATGGATGATTAGTATGTATGGAAGAGAGCGTGTTTGATGGTGTTCGAACATGACGTCCCTAGCGTGTGCGTGTATGTAGATGAATGTGTGTTTTGGTTGAGTTTGAACATTCTGTCCCTCGTGTGCATTCTGGTCGCCATTTTTGTCCCGTCGCTGTGATTCTTATAAATCCAGGCCCGGGGGACATCAAGGATTCCGTTTGTGTCCTATTTCGCAAATCCTGCTTAAAAAAACATGTTGATTCGGGAGTGTCTCTACCTCTCTATTATCCAACAGTATTTCTTTGTCTTGCGCTGTTTGTTCTGCATAGTCTCTGTGTGGTGTCTGTTTCAACAGTTTATCTGGTTTTCACCATTCTCCACTTTTTTTCTTCAGAGCGTCTTTCTTCCTCTCATGTAGCTCTGTGGTTCCCTGGGAGGAGTTTAGATGAGGACTCATTCAGGGATGTGAAACAGCCTGTGACTATTAAGCAGAACCAGAGACTTGAGATTCGAGCCCTCTAAGGACTTTGTGGACCCCTACAGACGTCTTTGAGTCTTTCTCCTCTCTTTCAGCTGGTCAAATCAAAAGCAAAATATAAACTGACCCCATGTTTGTACATATTTGGTGCTTCCTAAGCCAATATCGCTATTTTAAAATATTACTTTCAACTGCTGTGACTTAAATAATAGACAAAACAGCTGTTTAGATGTCATTTTAGCAGACTTGCATTCAGGTCTGGCTACAATCTGGTTTTAAAGGTCACTTTTAATGATGCAAACAATTCCCGATGGATAAAGTCATGTTCTAGACTACATACTTCTATGAATACTCTGAAACACATAACAGATTATTGGTATTTTTGGCTCCATGGACTTTAAAAAACTGCACTTTTCAGTCTACTACCAAAAACAAATTTACTGACAATGTTCACTAAAACATTTTTTTTCTGAACCAATCAAATGTCATTTCCACCATGTCTTAAACTATATATTTAATTTACTAGAGTAAATGACATTTCAAACTTTTTTGTAATAAAATATCAGAATCAATAGTCTTGTTCAGAATAATTTCATAACATGCATTTTATGTAATTATATAAAATGTTTATTTTTTTTTTTTTAGATCTATGATAATACTTTTAAGAATAATTTGACAAATATACAGCCTGAATGGAAATAAAGCACAACAAAAAATATTATTTGATTGTTATTTGTTCAGTGTTTTGTCTTTCTTCCTTTGATTTTTTAAAGAATAGTTCTAAAAAATATCTTACTATAATTTTAAAAGCAAAATAATACATATTTCAGTATAGACTTTCATATGTTAAAGAAATAATCATACAGTATCATTCAAAAGTTTGGGATTGGTACATTTTTTTATTTATTTATTCATTCATTCATTTCTATTTATTTATTTATTAGACGTCTTATGCGCAAGCCTATATTTATTTAATCAAAAATTCAGTAAAAACAGAAAAAAATGCTTGAATAATTATGTAATTTACTCCAGCGATAGCAAAGCTAAAATTTTCAGCATCATTACTACAGTAGTTCATAAAACATTTTAATGCTGATTAGAAACAACGTCGCCTATTTTTATTTGTTTATTTTTTTATTTATTATTTTTAATTAATTTTTTTTTGGAAACTGTGAGGCATTTTTTAGGATTCTCTAATGAATGTAAAGTCCAAAAGAACAGCATTTACTTGAAACTGAAATTATTTGTAACATTCTAAAAGTGTTTACTGAAAATTTTGATGAATTTAATTTGTCCTTGGTGTATTTAGAAAGTAGTTAGAAATATTTACTGACCCCTGGGTGGGTGACATGACCAAAATTTCATATCATGATATGAGTAATTAATTTTTTTTTTTTTTTTTCCACAGTAGCTATATATGGGTCATTCTATGGAAATGTCAATTTTTCTGTCCCTAGCCTTAACAGAAATATTATACTTGAAAAACACTTTATGGATGTCTTACAACAATATGTTGTTTGAAAATTACACCTCCTTGATTCCAAGCATCACAAAACCGCTCGTCCCTACAGCCATGTACAGAGGTCAAAATTTATTTTGAGGTCAGAAACAGGTTTTTCTGATTTATACATCAGCAAGCTCTAAAGCTCACTGAAGACAAGTAAACAGTTTGTGATTAAATAAGAATAAGAAACTAATTACAAGAAACAGGTAAACAAAACTACAGTAGAACAAATAAGAAATGCTACATATATTGTATAAAGTAATCGAATGTATAAAAACACTGTATATTCTTCACTGTGTAAATTAAATATATTTGTTCTTATTAAAGTTAAAAAAGTGATTGAGTCAAGAGCAGTGAGACATTTTTTCTCTCTTTTGTTTGATTAACATGAATGACAGACAGCAGAAATATTAGACTGCTGTCACTTTAAGAACTGCCTGGATCCAATATACACGTTTTGTTTTTGTTGTTGTTGGTTTTTTTTTTATTATTATTATTATTTTTTTTTTTCAACAGTCAACAAAATCGACTGTTTTCTTTCACTAAAGACCTAAATTAAGACTTGTGTTTATGATACTTTAGGATTTAGGATACTTGCAAAGACAAGCATTTTCACATATTTGACTGTTCACGGCCTATAAAGCGGCAAAAATAACACTTCCATGCTCTATAAGCACCTTTTTCATGTGCAAGCGTCTCTCTGACAGTGCTCAGAAACAGTGTCTCAGACAGCGCATGCATATAGCGAAATGAGTTCTCTTTCACTGCTTATTGCATTTCAATGGTTTAAAATCGCTTGTCTTTAAACCAAAATGCTTTAAAATGCCTGCAAACTTATGCAAATTTTCATGATCATGTGGCACAGCAACATCGTGTGAGCGTGTAACGGCGATATAGACAACCGTCCAACATCTCAGCCAGTTCACAAATTTCTACTGGTTAATTGTGTCTATCACCCACTTCTACTGACAAAAACTAATTTAAATTGCTGGATTCCAACCATTCCCTATGTGCAGTATTAGAGCATGTTCTCTATTGAAAGAGAAAAAAAAAATGTCCAGGTGATACAAACGTAAAGAGATACTCAAGCCAATATAATGGGAAAGCTGAAGGCTTTAACATGACACAAGACCAAAGTGTATATATGTGTGCATCACACTGATCTCCTTTAATTTCCCATGCATGTGAACTGTATTGATCGCACCCCAGGCAGTTCCTTAAACCAGCTAGTTACTGCAACCTGTAAGCGTGTGTGTGTGTACGATACACACATATGTGTGTGTCTATGAGTGTGTATTGACCTGAGGTGTTAGTTATAGCCTGGTCCTCTGAGTGCTGACCAGACAGAACTGCCAGTCAAAGTCAGGGTATGCCCAGAGCAACTGCTGATTAATTCACCCATCACACGCAGAGAGAAAAAGACAGGAAGAGTGGAAAAAAAAGTGAACTATGAAAGTGACTGACAGTTCTTCATATAAAAAGACGAAATATGACAGAAGAAATTATACCTGTAGAGACAAATAGATGAAGCTGAGACACACTGCTGAATAGAGGCGACTAAAATGGCAGTGAGCAAGAGAGAGAGAGAACAAAGGGAGAAGAAAGAAAGAGGGTCGAGTCAGTGGGGGGCTGTAAGCTGACAGAGCAGTTAAAGTGTAGCCAGAAGCTAAGATTACCTCTGATCACCGCTCTCACCATCCCTTAGAGTTATCGTACAGACACCTGACACACACACACACACACACACACACACATACACAGTTACACTCACACATTAAACATGCCTATGATCACATAGTGTTAACAGTGCTTTGAAGCTTTATGTAGAGAACATCATGATTCATACAAGACACTGGTGAATACTAAATACGTACTGCTATATATATATATATATATATAGTACAATTTGAAAGTTTGGGGTCAGTGATTTTTTTTTTTTTTTTTTTTTTTTTTAATTAATACTTGTATCCAGCAAAGATGAATCAAACTGGACAAAAGTGACAGTAAAAGTGACTGTAGGATCATGGATCATGTGACTCTAGAGCTTTTTCACAGGCTTATTATAGTTAACAAAAACTAAAACTATTAAAACATTTTTGTTGCTTGAAATAAAATAAATGTTAACTGAAATAAGTATAATATAGCGCATATACCAGATATACCAGTACAGGGGTGCGCATGTGTGCACCAACATGGTTGACAGCTGTTTGTCACGGTACGTGCTGGATAGATGAGTCGAGAGACGAGATACGATACAAATAACAATTTAATATAACTCTTAGTAGGAACAGGCAGGAACAGGCAGGAACAGGCAGGAACAGGCAGGAACAGGCAGGAACAGGCAGGAACAGGCAGGAACAGAACGATAATCCACACACATCCAAATAACGTCAAGGACCGACAGCAAACTCAAATCACAAGCAGACTTATAAAGGGTGGTGATTAAGACACAGACAGGTGTAGTAAATAAACTAATCAGGACAAAATGAGGACAGGAAGAACCAAATATGGGCACAATGGGAAAAACAAACATAAACAGTCCAAATGGCACACAGAACTCTGACATTACTCCCCCCTCCCGGAAGGCACGACCTCGCGGCGTGGAAAGGGAGTGAAAATAATAAAGTCATTGTGGGAGGAGGCTCTGGTGGCGGACGGTCTTCCGGGAGGAGGACAATAAACAAAGTCCAGGGTGGTGACGACGGAGGGAGGAGCCAGGGAGAACTCAGGAGGGACCCGGAGCAGGAGGAGCCATGCGAGACCCAGACCACAGCCATCATGACGACCCACGGTGGAGCCGACGGAGGGAGGAGCCATGGTGGAGAAAAGGCTGACGACTCCAGGGGGCGACCGACGGAGGCGGAGCCGCTGGCGGAGGAGCTGGCGGAGGAGCCCGAGGCGGAGACGGAGAGCCGAAGATCCAGGGCGACACCGAGGATCCGGAGGGCCAAGGCGGAGCCCTAGGCTCTGGCGACCGAGGCGTAGGCGGAGATCCGAAGGTCCGCGGCGGAGCCGGAGCGACAGAGGATGGAGGCTGTGCCAGAGGGAGGAAGGAGGTCCACAGAGCCGGTGGGACGGAGTGACGAGGCGCAGCCGTAGGAACAGAGTCCTGAGGTGATGAAGGGCCGACGACCGACCAGGGCGGAGCCGGAAAGACGAGGGAGCCCGGTGGAGCTGGTGGACCGATGGGCGACGATGGAGACGAGGGCGCTGAGAGCCGTGGTGAAGCCGCAGGGTCGGAGGGCTGAGGCGGAGTTCTGGACTCTGAGGCTGGAGGCGGAGATGAGGGATCCTCCAGCCCTGACGCCGATGGAAGCTGGCAGACCCGCGGCGCACCCACTGCACAGGTGGTGGGCTGAGGGTGAGCAGAGGGGCTGTCAGGGGACAGCGGTGAGCAGACAGATGTTGACATAGGCAGAAGAGGGAGGGTGGGTGGGGATTCCATACAGGCAGGCATAACGAGACAGGTAGATACTTCTGTAAAGAAGTCTATTAAATCCCCAGAGTTATTCTCTAGATCTTCCGTAGAAAAGTCAATCAAGTCCCCAGAGTTATCCTCTAGATCTTCCGTAGAAAAGTCAATCAAGTCCCCAGAGTTATCATCCAGCTCACCCCCAGCAGTGGTGCAGTGGGCAGGGCTCTCCATAGCCCTCACTTGCTCCATCTTGCACTCCCCGTCATGGTAGATGTAGCCGGCTCTCGCACCTGATCGGATGTGTAGGGCTCTGGCTCTGTGGCGATCTTTAGCTCTGTCGCTCGTGGCTCTGGCTCGTCATCCGCGGTGGGCTCGGGCTCAAACTCCGCGTGTCGGGGTGCTGGTTGGCTGGGCTCTGGGTCTTGAGTGGGGCTGGTGTCATCCTCCGCGGTCAACGAAGATCTACAGGACACCAGCACCCACTCCATGTAGTCGGCGAAGCTCTCTCGTGGACCCTCCCGGACAGCTGCGCTTTCGTGGCGATGTTCAGTCCTGCACGGTAAAATGTGCAAAGGCTGCTGTCCGGGAAGTGTGTGAGTGGTACGAGGTGGACAAAGTCTCTAGTGTGGTCCACGAGAGAGCGATTCCCCTGCTCCAGGAGAAGGAGGAGGACAGCAGGGTTATCCATAACGAAAAACAAAAAAACAAACACTGAAAAAAAAACGGAAAAAATAAAGCAGGGAAACGCCGGGGATAAACTGTAGGGTCGGTCCTTCTGTCACGGTACGTGCTGGATAGATGAGTCGAGAGACGAGATACGATACAAATAACAATTTAATATAACTCTTAGTAGGAACAGGCAGGAACAGGAACAGGCAGGAACAGGCAGGAACAGGCAGGCAGGAACAGGCAGGAACAGGCAGGAACAGGCAGGAACAGGCAGGAACAGGCAGGAACAGGCAGGAACAGAACGATAATCCACACACATCCAAATAACGTCAAGGACCGACAGCAAACTCAAATCACAAGCAGACTTATAAAGGGTGGTGATTAAGACACAGACAGGTGTAGTAAATAAACTAATCAGGACAAAATGAGGACAGGAAGAACCAAATATGGGCACAATGGGAAAAACAAACATAAACAGTCCAAATGGCACACAGAACTCTAACACTGTTAGTGTATAATTATCATTTTAGATCGACTGTAATTCTGCAAGATTTCCATTCAAACTGAAAGCCTAAATATAGCTACGCACTGCCAGTTTCAGAGCAAAACACAAAAGTGTGACATTTCATTCACTGATGCACTACACTCGGCTGCACATATAGACCAATTCAGTGTTTGCAAACAGTGATGACATTTTTGTGGGCGAAGCTTATTTGGTAACAGAAAGTGACAATTTTTAAGTAGCAGTCGATGGATGCCACTGAATAAATGAAAAAAAAAAAAAAAAAGTAGATTTGAGTTTATTTCAAAATTCTAACTTTATTCTTGCAATTCCGAGACTATATCTCACAATTTTGATAAGAAAAATCAACTTGTCATTCTCTCTTTTCCCCTTGGCTCAGAATCATGAGTTTATATCCCAAATTTCTGGCTTTTTTACCTCTTCAGAATTGACAAATTCGCTATTGTCGAATCCGAAATATTGGTAAAATAGAGATAAACTTCCATTTGCGAGTAAAAAGTCAGAATTGTGAGATAAAAATAGGTAAATGTAAACATAAGAGATTCACCATTACACTTAAAGGGGTCATATGTAACCCTCGACCATAAAACCAATCTTAAGTAGCATGGATATATTTGTAGCAATAGCCAAAAATACATTGTATGGGTCAAAATTATCTTTTTTTTTTTTTTTAATGACAAAAATCATTAGGATATTAAGTAAGGATCATGCTCATGATCATGAAAATATTTTGTAAATTTCCTACTGTTAATATATCAAAACTTTCATTTTTGATTAGTAATATGCATTGCTAAGAACTTCATTTGTACAGCTTTAAAGGCGATTTTTTTGCACCTTCAGATTCCAGATTTTCAAACAGTTTTATCTCGGCCAAATATTATCCTAACAAACCATACATCAAAAGAAAACTTGTTTATTCAGGTTTCAGCTGATGTATAAATCTCAGTTTCACAAAATTGACCCTTATGGCTGGTCCAGGGTCACAAATGATACAATTTCATGTTTTCCTCTTTGTCTTTGGAGTGTTACAAGCTGTTTGTGCATATGTAAGATCTGTAAACTTGCAAAGACTGAAGTCTCAAACCCAAAGAGATGTTCTTTATAAAAGGTAAAACTCACCCATGCCTTCCAGAAACGGCTCATTCAAACACACCCCACAAATCTACGTCACTGTGTGGGAAGATTTGCATAACACCGCCCAAATGTATATGCAAAGGCAACGTAACTTTTATTCTCGATAATTGTTGTTGCTGCTGCCGCCATGTCGTGGGGACGCTATGTGTTTTGTTGTGAAAGCGAAACTACTTTGTTTGGCCTTTCAAATGAGCACACAACTAGAAATCAGTGGTTATGTTATATTTACAACATTGTTCCAGAAAAGTACAATGCAAATATTCAAGTGTGTGCACCGCATTTTACGGAGGATTGTTTCCTGAACCTGGGAGAGTAGCCTACAATGTTGGCTATGCACAAAGGCTTTTTCTATAAAGTGGGGCAATTCCAACTTCGCAAGGACAGTCTGGCGCTTCTAACTCACATCTGTAAATACATTTTCATATTTAAAGAATTTTTATACCGACTATTCAAACGTGAGTTTTGAGCAGTGTAAAGTAGTATTTGTTGTTTCTACAATCACAAATGCAGATGGTTTTATGTTTACACGCTTCACAACATGGCATCACAACATGTTTAGGGGGCGTAACATTACCTTTACACGCTTGACTGACAATGCACTGGATAGCTGGCTAATCAGACCACACTGCACTTTTCAGAACGATGAGCTTCGTAAAACTTGACCATTTCGGAAAGGCAAGGCAGAGAGGAGCAACAATAATGTACAGTATGTGAAAAACAATGTGTTTTTTTTTTTTTTGTTTACCTTAAACAGTATAAACACATTGCATTATTTTTACCAACATCATATGACCCCTTTAAAACTTTTTAGACCCCAGACTTTTGAACAGTATATACTGTAGTATACTTTTTTAAAACTAATCTTGACACCACAAGCATTTGCGTTTAGCTAAAATGATTACCATAAAACTTTTTGGTAAAGTTCCTATACTTAAAACTGCTGTGTCAGCATACCTTGCATTTCCTTGCAACTTTTCTGAGTCTGAGAACTATCACAAACTTCTCTCACCAAAAAGGGGTTGAGGGCAATATTAGCACAACACGTGCACGGATGGACCACATACTGTGATTTGGGATGTACTAATTCTAAGCTTGCATACTATTAAGACAGAAAGCGCTCAAACTGGGACACTGACTACCTACATCCTCCACCCACAGGGCTTGCACAAAAACAGATGCTCATCCACCTCAAAAAGTACTCGTGCTCCACTTCAGAAGGATGATTTGGAACTTTAATAACAAACATGTTTACTGAAATATTCAAGTAAGTGCTTAAACAAAACTACACATTTCTTCTTTAACCCAATTCCTTCTCTCATAGACTACCCAAGTAAGTGTGCTAGTGTGAAATATTAATCTTAAAATGCTGTATTGTGTTTGATAACGTGGTGGAAATGACTTTTCTGCATATTACAGTTTAAATTTATATTTTATGTATCCTAAATACACACAATTAATTTTCATTTTCACACATTTAATACTAATTTGAGAAAAGCACAGCTTCCAATAAATAAATAAATTGTAGTGGCTTGTTGTTTGGTATTGCCAGCTCAACAACACGCTACAAATGCAGCCCTTAGACCTTAAGCTGTACTTAACTCAGGATATTCCTGTAAATTCCTGAAAGGCCAAAGTCACATGCTGAATTAGTCTGTCGCGTGGTGGTGACACAGAAAAACAGGGAGAGATTTAGTCAGAGGAGGTTTAGTTCTCCCCAGGTGGACTCCATCTTGGCTCTGATGGCTTTGTGTTAATGGAATTAAAGTGAAACTCCCGGAATCCTCTATTCCGCCTCAGATATGCAGCTCGAACAGCTCAGCTGCTCTAAGCCCATCCTTATGCCCTCAAATCAGCTCTCTGCCACCTTTCCCATTCAAACAACCTCCTCATCCCTGTTCCCTCACTCCCTCTCTTCCTCCCTCCATCTCTCACTCATAGTCTCTTAGTCCCACTTAATACCTTCTTTCTTCCCTATGTTTCTGCCTCCAGTGCGTTTTCCCCCTAACTCTCCCTGATCCTCAGCTAATACCTCATTCTTTCCCTCTTTTCCCATTTTTTATCTCTTTCTCCTTTTCCATTCATTCTCTAATTTCATCTCTGCCACCATGGCTACGCTCACACAGTCAGTTTGGGACAACCTAACCGGTGTGACACTTGACTGTACAAACAATTGATATCAAGCCCCTTCTCAATTAATGTGTTAGTTGTTAATAACACCTGTAACACCTGTCAAGTTCATTTATTTCATTCATTTTATTCAGTTTGATGTTCCTACAAAGCATTTTTTCATGCAATATCCAATAGATTACTCCAATCATTTGAAGACAGTTTTTTTTTTTTTTTTTTAATTAATATTTGTATTCAGCAAGGATGTAATAAATTTATCAAAAGTGGCATTTAAAACTTATATAGAGTACAACAGGGCTAAAGGTGCACCTTTTACATTATTTTCTTCTATACCAGATGGCACTTTCCAAAACATAAAAAGTAGCCCTGCTGTTGGGGCTAAAAGGCACAATGATTAACATGATAATTAATAGAAGGCTGACTTTTCCATTTGTTGACATGACATTGTTAGATTCAGATGGTAAATATATTATGCTGGATGTCCATCTTGGAGACAATCACCATGTTTAGAACAAAACCATCAAATTTAAAAACAAACATGCTATTAATCATATAATATATAATAAAATTTAATTTGTTGTTACTACTGTAAATTACTATGGGCTCTCCTTCAATGCTTTCAGAATCTTTACATTTTAAAATTACTTTGTTTCTGTATTTTAAAATATATGTTTTATATTAACATGTTTTGATTGCAGTATATTTATTGAACAAAAAAAATATTTTATTTATCAAAATAAGCAGAAAATAGTATAAACTTTGCTAAAGTGATTGTTTTGAACAAGTATTAATTTAGATATTATAAAAATAATAATAATAATAATAATAAAAAAAACATTATTTTAGCTAAAGTATTTGTATCAATACTGTGTGCCTTTTACCCCATGCTGGTGAGCCTTTTAACCCATGTGTGAGGTGAAAGGGTCCATTTATAAGATTTTTAAACAAACTAAATGACTTGAATATATTTTCTGCAATCATACACATTGGGCGGCGCAGTGAAAAGCACATTTTTTCTTAGCCCCATTGTAACCTAATATTATGAAGATTTATATTTAAAAATAAGTTGTTCTTTTGATCTTTCTATTCATTAATAATAATTTGCAATCCAGGCCCTATTAAACTATTTTAAACTCATTAAGGTATTTGTCAATATCAGCAATACTGGCCTCGATATTTAGTATTATATAAAGATACATATATCTATATCTCAGGGTCACTTGAGCTTAGTCCTATTTGGAGTTATCCTAACAGAAGTAGAAGCGCAGTTCTTAAGCATATTTCATAAATGAATTGTGTTCTAAAGTACAGTATAAAAAACTTAAGAGACATTTACAGATACCTCCAAGTTAATGGTGTTAATCTGGTACCTGGTGCTAATTTCCTTATTATATGACAAACTGTATTTAACTGGCAGCATTCATCCAACTTTCACTGAGATTGCAAGATGGCAGGCCATGACTGAAACCCTATGGGATGACTATTTCAGCCATTGCAAGAGAAGTTGGTCATTCCAAATCTGTGATTTCTCAAATATTCCAGATTTACAATGACACTAATTCATTCAAGTCCCTCAAAAAGTTTGGTCGTCAATGTAAGACAAATGCACAAAAAGACAGGATAATGCAGAGACTCTTGGGGAATGGGGAATCTGTTCAACACTGCAGCTGGAATTGCTTACCAGTTCAGTGCTGAAAAGGGTAAGGATCCATCTCTGCACGTTTAAGCGAAGTCAGACTAAAAGCTCACTCTGTAATGACCAAGCCTCTCATCAGCAGAAAGAATCAAATGGCTAAGCTCACCTTTGCTGATGAGCATGTCCTAAGTTGACTTCAGTAATGAGAGCAAGCTTAATTTATTTGGGTCTGATGGGAAAGATTTTGTTCTTTGTCAAACTGGGGAAAGACTAAAGCCCAAGTACGTAAAGAAGTCAGTAAGGGTGGAGGAGGAAGTGTCATGGTTTGGAAGATGTGTTCTGCAGCAAGAGTTGGGCCTCCTGCACAGGTACATGGCAGGGTGAATGCAAATGTTTATCAGAACGTCCTTCAGCAAAATACAGTTACTTCCCTGCAAGCATCTCCAAATTCAGCCTGCAATTTTCATGCAAGACAGTGTCCCCGTCACACTGCTAAACAGGTAAAGCAGCTCGAAGCTAAAAACACTGAAATAATGAAATGGCCAGGCCAGAGTCCTGATCTAAACCACACTGAAAATCTCTGGAATATCCTTGATGGCTAAGAAACCCACTACAGTTACCAAACTACAGATGAGACCATAACAAGAGTGGACCAAGATCACACCAAGATCACAGATTGAGAAACTAGTAATGTCCCACAGCCACAGATGTGCCGAGGTCCTCTACACTTGCTACTAATTTGTGACAGCTGTAAACCTCCAAAATTTTAGTTGTAATCTTTGTTACTGTTTTCTAATTCTGATCACTGTTTTTCACAAAGTAAAGGTTTTTGTTGAAATTCCTTGGATATTTTGTCAAAACATATTAGCAGAACAGTGGTATACCTACAGCTAATATTCTTACAAATTTTGACCGACAATATTTCAGAAAAAAACAAGTATTTATAGATTGTTCTCTAATTTTGATCTCCACTGTATTTCTCTGAATTACCAAAACTCCATGTGTGAAAAAACAACAACAACAATGCAGGAGTCAGTCTCCCAGGTTACAGAACCCAGTTGTCACACAAAACTTGTTTATAACTGAACTGTGTGTGAACATATCTGTATTTACCGGGACTGACGACTATATTCCGTAGCTATTTTTTCCATCATTCCATCTCCATCTCGGTCCAATTACAATCTGATCCTCACCTGCCACGCACCTCCCTCTCAGTCTCTCTTCTCGCTGTCTGAACATTCTGCCAGCTGGGTGTCTTTGTGCCTGTTTAACCGCTAACTGCTTAGGCTCCCTACAGAGATGGCGCGAGAGAGAGGGAGTGAGAGCGGCAGGGGTGGAGGAGTTCTCCGGAATACTAAAACACACTCCTGTTTACCAAGCCCTGACTGCATCTGAATCTAGAGCAACACACATCAGGTCAACAGCTCTTTAATATGCGAGCAAACACGGAGAGTTCCCTGTCATCTGCGTTCTTTTAAAGACGGCGCCGAGCGCAAATATGAAGATGTTAGAAACCGCAGACTAGATTTAGCGGGAAAACATGCATCTGCAGACGGCTTGATTTTCATTTCGAACCAAAACAAGGAATCCCGATAATTTCAAGTACACACAAACCCGCCCTTCAGAACATGAGCTCGTGAGCAATTACAAGTGTTTCCCTGCTTTTCCTTTTCTCGCTGTCTTCACTCTCCCAGGCCTTTTTTCTGGTTGTGTATTTGTACAGCTGAGAGACTTACCCCGGTTCCACTAATTGAAGGCGAATTTTATTCAGCAAACACTCATTCTGGGGCGGCGTGTGCGTGTGTGTGTGCCGGCCGTGTATAATGATGTAACCGTTGGTAATATGCAGCACTTCCTTAGCTGGCTCCAGATGGCAGAGTTCATCCTCTCGCTCCTCTATAGTTCAGCTCCTCTCGTCCTCTGAATGTAAAGGGATGGGCGGCTGTCCCAGCATGCTCTGGGACTGAAACTAAACATCATTTCTCTGTGCCAGTTCCGCATGAGAGGGGTAACAGCGCTGATGAGTGTCCTTTAGAGGCAGTCGTAGCTGTGGTCAGGACTGGGGAATGAGCTCTTTGATGTGCTGTGGTGGGACGCGGTGATAATGGACCATTCTTCAGACGACTCTCACACACTTTCAGAGTTCCGTTTGATATGCCATGGAATAGGGAAGTTAAGATGGCCGTCAAGCTTCATGCCCTGAAGTGATCCCCTGAGCGACTCTATGTGTGTGAATGAGTATATCAAGTCAGTGTTGGTCTGGGCAGCTGGTCTTCCTGAGAGGTTTAGATCTAAAGGTTAGTTCTGGTTTAATCCTTTCTATTGAAGACTTTAGCACGGTTTCCCCCAACCCGGTCTCATTTCCAAGACATCTAAAACTGAAGAATAGTCAAGCACTTTTAGCATCACTATTAAGACACTAAAGGGTGTGTTCACACTTGTCATGTTTAGTTCGATTAAAACAAACTCTAGTGCAGTTGATCTGTTTGTGCAGTTAGTGTGAACGCTGCCATCCGAACCCTGGTGTGCGTTCATACTTCAATCGAAGCACACCAGAAGTGGAAGCGGACCGAGGCTGCTAAAAAGATGAAAATTATGATTTCCAAGCACATGAATGACTGAGCAAAGTTATATATATGAGTGGGAAACTCGAAACTGTAGATGATACATGATTTGCCGAGTTGTGATACTGGAAGGATCGTGTTGATTTGAAACATTACTGAAACTATCTATATATACACAACATAAAATATGTGAATGTCACAACAGCGGATGTCCAACGTAAAGGTACAAATTTCCCAGATCCACTTGAAGCCAGCATGTCTCATTTCATCTCCTCTTTCCTCTCATCTCCTCTCCTCATGTCCTCATACCTTTCTTTGTCTCATCCTATCTCTTTTATTCTCATTTCGTTTTTCCTCATCTCTTCTCCCCTCGTCTTTTCCTCTTCACAGATTTAGCCATCTCTTTTCTTGTCTTTTGTTCTTTCTCTCTTCTCTCTCTTCTTACACTTTGATGTGTGATGCTCCAATAAATTATCAAGTGTCTTTTTAAACGGCCTGATTCATGGTCAATTAAATTTTTTGAAATTTGCACAATCCATTATGATCATTACACACCCAAAATGTGAAATCTGTCATTTTATTTTTATCCATCCATCTATCAATCCATCCAATAAAAGTCAATGGTCAAATGCTGTTTTGACCCTAATGACTTTATAAATATCGGTAGAAGAAAAAGTCGTACAGATTTGGAAAAACATGAGGGTAAGTAAAGAGGACAAATATATATTTTTCAGGGAACTATGACTTTAATAGCCATATATAACCATTCCATTGTTGAACTGGCCTTAAAATCAAGAGATGTTTACAGCCTGAGGGCAAAGTACAATCAGAAACACTGAACAACTGCCTAAACAACACACTGCTGAGATCCCGTCCTATTGTGACTATATTGTGTTCTTTGTGAACACAATGAGAGTTAATAAGAGTATTACGAAGCTATTTTGGGCATGCGAGCAGGCCATGGGGGAGAGTTTTAGACATATTATCACTTTCTTTCAGAACGGTTTTTGGGAAATTCACTCAATAACAATAGAAAAGAGAGAGACAGAAAACACAAGAGAGAGACGATTCTCTCAGTTACAGAGAAAAGAGGATAAAACACACTGTCTTCACTGAGATACATGCTGATTGTACACACATACACATACATGGAGGTCAAAGTCAAGGTAATGCCAGGAAAAAATAACAAATGGAGAAATGAACAGCAGCTAATGACAGCGGAGGCAGGAGGTAATCAATGAAATCCCAATATAATCAGCAACTGCTGGGTAATCACAGATAAAGAGGAGGATTCTGGGTATGAAATCATCTGAGGAGGTGCAGAGCTCTTGGGAGAAACTGGAAAGTATGTCAATGAGCTCATGTGTACCAAACCTTCATATGATTATACAGAGATTCAACTGCCACTGGCTATCACAGTCCTTGGAAACAGAAGAGTAAAGTGAGTTTATGCGTGGATGAGAGTATTCATGAGACTGGTAACGGCAGAAGGGAAGGAAAAAGTTTCAACATGGCTGCAGGAAAAGCTCTGGCTCATTCTGCAGATTAGTTTAGCTGTTCACCCAGTATGTTTTGCATACTGGTCCCTGACATGGGATGTTGGTGTCCTGGGGATAGATTCATAAAATCTTAATAAAACTAAAAAAAAAAAAAAAAAAAAAAAAAACAGTTACAGTAGGAAAAGCTATTAGGATCAATTACATTTTCACAAGAAAGCAAGAAAATGCATAAATAGAGTATATCCCTGAATCTAATAAATAACCATATATTGTCAAATAAAATGTGAATATATATACACTGCCATTTAAAAGTTTGGGATCAGTAAGATTTTTTTAATGTTTTTAAAGAAGCTTCTTATGCTCATCAAGGCTGCATTTATTTGATAAAGAATACAGAAAAAATTAATATTGTGAAATATTATTACGATGTAAAATTAAATTGTTGTGTTTTAATATACATTAAAATCTAATGTATTCCTGTGATCAAAGCTGAATTTTCAGCTTCATTACTCCAGTCTTCAGTGTCACAAAGATGCTAATTTATTATCAGTGTTGGAAACAGTTGTGCTGCTTAATAGTTTACTAGTTCTTTAATAGTTTATACTTTTTTTTTTTTTTTTTCAGGATTCTTTGATGTATAAAAAGTTAAAAAGAACAGTCTTTATTTAAAATAGATTTTTTTACCCTAACAATATACAGTACCATTCAAAAGTTAGGGGTCAGTACATTTTTATCCTTTATTTTTCCAAAAAAAAAAAAAAAAAAAAAAAAAATTATTTATATAACTTGATGTATCAAAACAACTAAATTAATAAAAACTACACACATAAAAAACAAAAAAAAAAAAACAAAAAAAAAACACAAAACCGCTAAAACCTTAAAATTATAATGAAAACATAAAATACAAATAATAATAATAATAATAATAATAATAAATAAATAATAAATAAATAAATAAATAAAAAAAACTATTACAACTATTATAAATAAAACTATAAACTTTTTTTAACCTTCATCTTATTTTTTCCCCAACCTTTAAAATGCAGACATGCAGATGATTTTTTTATAGAGAAGATTTTTTAAGAATAAAATTAATGATGCAACTTTAATGATGTCTGATTATATATTAGTCTACTCACAATACTGTCTTGTTTAATAAAAAAAAAAAAAAAAAAAAGTGTGTTGCTATTTTAACTTTAACCTGTTACTGTATATGCTTAATAAAAACACAAAACATTTAGAACTCTTCCTTGAAGTTTGTGGAGGAAAAAAAAAAAAAACAGAAGAAAATGCTAGTTTTTGACTCATTATGCCTCATCTTGTTCAAAGCATTCAAACATTCACATGTAGAATAAAATGACAAAACCGAAATCAACTAAATCGCATGGACCAATTTTACAGGCTTTGTTGACTTTAAAAGTCCCAGCAATCATTCACTTAGAATTGTACTGAAAACAAACATCAACTTTTATTTTAACCAGTAAGACTTCCTTTGCCAATCGCCTTCACAAGAAAGAGTATGCTGGCTAAACTGGCCAAATTTCAACAAGCATATGTTAGAAATACCAGCATCAACCAGTGCTATAAACTCAGTATCCAATTTCCTCTCCGCCACTTTCACCAAGCATATTATTTGCTCTCAAATACCAACTGAATATGACACCATATGTCAGAGAAAGAGTGTGCGTGCAGAGAGTTTTCATGTATTCTTGCCATTTTCTGGCTTGATATGTGCGAGCCAGTCTGTTTGCACATGTGAGTGTGCGTTAGCGAGAGAAAATTCAAGTGAGCATGTGCGTTTGTGTCTCCAGAGCCTGACTGTAATAACATATTTCCAAAGATGACATTTAATCCATGCAAACAAATCACCACGGAGACCATCAGCATTCTGCCAGGCTTATCCAATGAGCAGGAGCGTATCAACCCAGGCAGGAGTAATCAAAGCTAATAGATGACTGGGCGAGCGGAGCAGGGACGAACGGGCATGGGCCACTCTACTCAATCCCATATTCCAGCCATGAGAAGCGTCCTCAGAGACAGCAACAATCTATATCCTCATTTTCGACACTCAGCGAGGAATTCAATTGAAAACAGCAAGCCTCATTTTGCTAAATCCATTTCAATTATATTTAGCATAACATTTCAAGCTGGATCTATTCAACAACTGGTGTGTTCTGATGACAAATATGGCATTTGATGTGTTGGCCCAAAACATACCCTATGCGTTTACGTGAGCGCAAGTGCTTCTAGCTATGAAAGCTTGATTACAGGCATCAGTGCATTTCAAAATGGATCAGACTCCATCCTAATGCAACACATGTAAAGGCTGGAATACACTACATGACTTTCAAAATCTGAATAGATTTTAAAACACTAGGTATCATACATCTACCAACTTTGTAATCAGTTACAGAAGAAAAACTGCGGAATCATACACTTCCAAGTCATTCTGATCACAACAAACTCACAGAGAAACCCACTGTTTCTAAAAGATGCGTGATAAATGAAAAAAAAAGGCTCAAAATATTAAACATGCTTCATATCTCCTGAATGGATGGAATCATAGTCTGAAGTTGAAAAGTTAATGGTCTATGACCATCACACACTACATTATTTTCTATAAACTCTGTCAACTCAAATCTGCAGACTGGCTCTGATTTTCAGCAACTAGCATCAACTTGTGAAAACTGTAAATTGGTGCAAAAATCTGGGCAAAAGTACAACCTGATCTCATGAAGAAAACATACCTGTGGGAACTCTTTCGCAAGACGCAGAATATGCACGTTTCATGACATATTTGATGTGAAATGTCCACTGAGGGTGCTAAAAGAGCATTGTTGTTTTTTCCGTGAACATATGAACGTGTATATGGTACGTGTCACTACAGTTCTGACTGGAAATGTCCGTTGAGTGGTGCTATAACCATAGATATAGTGACGTATATATATATATATATATATATATATATATATCTATGGCTTTAACTGTAATTCTCTGTGACGTTTTAAAACAACGTAGCATCTGCACTCCACCTCAACCTACCCGATAGTATGAACAAAAGCGAATGTGACCTAAAAACAAAATCGCAAGCATTCATTTTAGCATGTTTTCGATCTCTCATCTTTCAGATCCTTCATCGTGTCACGTTTTTCATGAGATTCCGCATCCTAATACCAACCATTCCGCATCCAATTCCATGTTACATCCGGAAAGCGTAACATGTGGAGCTGTAATCATGTATTACTTTCATACAAATACTTTGTATGAAAACGATTACACGTTGTTTTACCACCTCTAGTGTTCATTTGGAAACTGCAGTGATATGTACTTTTTGGTACATATTTCAAAAGTGCATTCTGCGAAAAAAGTTCCCACAGGTATGCATATATATATATATATATATATATATATATATATAACATGGAACTGGATGCGGAATGGTTGGTATTAGGATGCGGAATCCCATGAAAAACGTGACTCACGATGAAGGATACATATTTCATGTCAATTTTTTAATATGTACTTTTAAAGCTTTTTAAAATTTCTAATTAAAACAGCCTAATAAGAACAAGTAGAATAAGAATAAGTTAACAATCAATTGAAATCAGTATTAACAAAATTAATTTGTACTACAGACGTGGCACAAAAGGACACAAATTTTCATTTGTTTAATGAGGCTCAGAGGTGGCATGAGAGCAATCACATATATAAATTCATGTTGAGATTAATGTTTTAAATATAAAATTTTAAATACAGAAATATGAAATGATTTAAATAACTGAAAAGATACTTAAAAAATGAAACTAAAACTGCCAGTAGGTGATTTAATTACTAAATCTTATCATTCATTTGATTAATTCGAAGTCTTTATGAATGGGAAATTGAATCACTGACTCACTAGATTAGTTCATTCATAAACGTTCATTCATAAACGAAACACTGCTGTGTTTGAATGGAGATGCGCAGCAGCTCAGTTATGACTTGTTTCAAACTATTTTTGACATTGAAATAGAGCAAAATCAGGCAATAGTGCAATGGTCAGACAATGTAAGTAACTTAATATGAATTTCTTGTTTATTAACTGTTGTATTAAATCAATATCTCATTTACAAACGTCCTTAAAAATCATTAAAAGCTGTCACTCGTCTTAGCTCATCACGTTGTTACGTAGTTGCTTCGTGCTGGATGGAATGAGACGAGAGACGAGATAACAAGCAACAATATATTTAATATAAACTTCTGGTAGCATAAGCTGGAACAGGCAGGAACACAGAGCGATAATCCACACACGTAGAACAAACAAACGTTAAAGACCGACAGGGAACTCAAGAAACAAACAGGCTTATAAAGGTGAACTAATTGTTGCAAACAGGTGAAGGGAATGACGCTAACGAGGGTAAAACCAAATCAGACAGATCGACGGGGGGAGACAATGGGAAAAACCAATGACATGCACAGACATGAATGTGACATTACTCCCCCCTCCGAATAGGCGCGTCTCGCGCCGTATAACATCGAAAGAGGAGGGAGGGTGGGCGGTTCAGGAGGCCATGGCGGGTCGGGGAGTTCAGGAGGTCATGGCCAGACAGACAGTTCAGGGAAAAACAACACAGTCCAGGGGGGCGACGAAGGTGGGAGGAGCCAGGGAGGAAACAGGAGGGACCCGGAGCAGGAGAAGCAGAGGGAGACCCAGACCGCAGCCATGATGACCCACGGTGGAGCCGATGGAGGGAGGAGCCATGGTGGAGGAAGGGCTGACGACTCCAGGGGGCCGACCGACAGAGGCGGAGCAGCTGGCGGAGGAGCCCGAGGCGGAGACGGAGAGCCGAAGATCCAGGGCGACACCGAGGATCCGGAGGGCCAAGGCGGAGCCCTAGGCTCTGGCGACCAAGGCGTAGGTGGAGATCCGGAGGTCCGCGGCGGAGCCGGAGCGACAGAGGATGGAGGCTGTGCCGGAGGGAGGGAGGAGCCCAACAGAGCCGGTGGGATGGAGCGACGAGGCAAAGCCGGAGGAGTGGAGTCCCGAGGCGATGACGGGACGACGACCGACCAAGGCGGAGCCGGAGGGACGAGGGAGCCCGGTGGAGCTGGTGGACCGACGGGCGATGGTGGAGACGAGGGAGCTGAGAGCCGTGGTGGAGCCGCAGGGTCGGAGGGCCGAGGCGGAGTTCTGGACTCTGAGGCTGGAGGCGGAGCTGAGGGATCCTCCAGCCATGACGCCGATGGAAGCTGGCAGACCCGCGGCGAGCCCACTGCACAGGTAGTGGGCTGAGGGTGAGCAGAGGGGCTGTCAGGGGACAGCGGTGACCAGACAGACAAAAGAGGGGGGGTGGGTGGGAATTCCATACCGACAGGTAGATCATGACAGGTAGGTATTTCCGTAGAAAAGTCTATTAAATCTCCAGAGTTAGATTCCAGAATTTCAGTAAAGTCAATCAAGTCCCCAGAGTTCAGTTCAAGCTCACCCCCAGCGGTGGTGCAGTGGGCAGGGCTCTCCATAGCCCTCTCTTGCTCCACGCAGTACTCCACCGTAGCAGTAGTTGTAGCCGGCTCTCGCACCTGGTCGGACGTGTTGGGCTCTGGCTCTGTGGCGATCCTTTGCTCTGTCGCTCGTGGCTCTGGCTCGTCATCCGCGGTGGGCTCGGGCTCAAACTCTGCGTGTCGGGGTGATGGTTGGCTGGGTTCTGGGTCTAGAGTGGGGCTGACGTCCTCCTTGACGAAGTCAATAGTCCATGACGATCCACAGGACGCCAGCACCCACTCGATGTAGTCCGGCAAGCTCTCTTGAGGACCCTCCCCGGATAGCAGCCCCTTAGTGGTGGTGTTCAGTCCTGCACGGTAGAAAGTGCAAAGGCTGCTATCCAGAAAGTGGGAGTGTTCTGCGAGGAAGATGTAATCTCGGGTGTGGTCCTCAAGAGAGCGTTCCCCCTGCTTCATTATGATGAGGAGAACAGTGGGATCCATGGGGGTAAATCAAAAAAGAAAACACTGAGAAACAAGACGAAAAAATAAACGCAGGGGAATAACGCCGGTTAAACTGTTGTCGGTCGGTCTTTCTGTTACGTAGTTGCTTCGTGCTGGATGGAATGAGACGAGAGACGAGATAACAAGCAACAATATATTTAATATAAACTTCTGGTAGCATAAGCTGGAACAGGCAGGAACACAGAGCGATAATCCACACACGTAGAACAAACAAACGTTAAAGACCGACAGGGAACTCAAGAAACAAACAGGCTTATAAAGGTGAACTAATTGTTGCAAACAGGTGAAGGGAATGACGCTAACGAGGGTAAAACCAAATCAGACAGATCGACGGGGGGAGACAATGGGAAAAACCAATGACATGCACAGACATGAATGTGACACACGTTCTCACAAAGTTCCATTATAATCAAAGAAGCTCTCTATCTACACTGCACAATGAATCTCTTATTTACAATCTCTCTGCACTTTGTTTATGAAGGGATCAGATCTGTGCTACATTACTTAACGTTGCAAAAACACAGAAACTTTTGAAGCTCCTCTTAGCGGAAACACAAATATGCTGATTGGGTCAGTCGCACTGGTGATCCTACATATTTTTTTCATAGTCGCACGCAGTGTTTTGTGTGTTTGTTGATCACAAAGTACAAAGTAGATGAGGAAAACTAGGATGCAGGGTGTATTTAAAGAGCCGCTTTTATTGTTTGCAATGTGCACTGTTATACTGTTTTATACAAAAGTTTGAACCAAATTCAGTACAAATGACCTGGATCTTCAAGTTTAAAAAGTGTTCACCCCCCGGCTCTTAATGCATTGTGTTTCGTCTATAGCATCAGTGACTGTTTGAAACTTTTTTAATAGTTGTGTTTGAGTCCCTCAATTGTCGTTAGTGTGAAAAGATGGATCTCAAAATCATACAGTCACTGCTGGACAGGGTTCAAATATGCAAAAGATGCTGGAAAACCAAAGAATCTGCAGGACCTGGAGGATTTTTCTAAAGAACAGTGCTCAGTTTAACTGTTCACAACAAACAAGGGACTCATGAACAACGCACATCCTGATTTTGCTGAGTTAGATGTGTTCCTGGGTCAACATATTTTGTTGACCCTGGAACAACATTTTAATACAAAAATTTAATCTTGACCACATCCCTACACCTAAACCTAACCTTACCCATGAGTAATCCCTAAAATCAGAGGAAATGATAGACGAATGACACTGATGTACAAGCACCAAACACTGATTGTAAGCCTAAAGTGCAAAGTTTAATCACAGTTTTGTTCCAGGGTCAACAAAGATGTTGATCCAGGAAAATGTTGTACTTGGTAAAATCAGGTTCTGCCATGAAGCACCATCACAAAACAGTCGTAGATCATCCAGGTAACCACACAGTATTAAGAACCAGGGTTTTAAGAACCAAATTTTGAAGGGGGTTATTTTAATAATTTCAGCTATTTTTTTTTATTCTTCTTGTGGACTATGCAAACATATTTTATGTAAAATATCTTACTCAGCACAGTACTAAATAAAAAACAACATGCATTTTGGATGATCCCTCTTATTTTGTTAAAATTATTCACATTTTCACAGATTCTGCAAGGGGTTCCCAAACTTGCATGCCACTGTACCTACATAAAGTATGTTTCTAGCCTAAAAATAATGTTTGTTTTGGTTAAACGCCCACTTACTGTATTCGGAAGATTAGGAGAAATGTCTTTGAACTAAACGCTGAAGTCATCATAACAGTAAGTTATGCAACGCTGTCATGCCGAATTAAGCTCAGCAATGGAAGACGCAAAGATTGTTCATGAGTGATCAGTTCAAAACATGACAGCATCAGCACAAAAAAGGAAATCAAAGGAATACTTTCCGTCTTTTTGTGCCATACCTTTACTACAGAAAGGTTAATGGTATTTACAAAAGCTTTGGGTTTTGGTTTCTAAGCGTGTGTGATGCACTGTGGCCTGTCAGTAAGAGGAAAGGTACAAAAACCTCAATTTTAAATCAATTGAACAAGACCTAAGGAAACTCTCCCTTAGAAAGATAAAGAGAGAGGAAAAAAGGAGATGCTTGCTGTTATTTTGTTTGTAATGCCTTCAAAAGAATTGCAGAACATCAAGGAGAACTCTGAAGAGACTGAAAGAGAGAGAGAGAGCGAGAGAGAGAGACAGGTAAAGACGTTGATATTAGACAAAAGTTAAAAAGGAAGATGAAAAGGAAGAGAAAAAAAAAACACTGACAACACTGATACAAACAACTCCCATGCTTTGAGTGGTGCTCTACCAAGATGGCAGACTCGGAGAGAGGTTTTCCCTGCATGAAAAATGTGTGTGTCATACGTGTAAAGGAGTGAATCGGTGGGTTTGGGTTAATCCAGAGCCAGCTGTTCGCTTCCAACGGCACAGGCGGAAGCAGGAACAAGCTGCCTGACATTTGTGTCTGATTGAAACAAGCAGCCAGAGACTGAAACCTGACATTTGAGCTTGAGTGAAAGTAACGTATTACAAAGATCTTTCTGGCTGATGGAAAGGGGAAGAATCACATTCAACATGAGTAAAGATGAGACTACAGGAGAGGGGAAAAAAGTGTCAACTTGAGTGAATGAAAAGAGTGACATCTTTATTTCTCTGTATTCCTCTATGACTAATAGCATTATGTGGGACAAAACAAATTACATTTCTGGAATAAAATTAACACTGATTTGTTAGCTAACATTTAATAATACACATAAATAATATTTACACTTTTTTTTTAATAAATAGAAAAAAAGATTTTTTATAAAGAAGTCTCTCATGCTCATCAAGGCTGAATTTATTTGATAAAAAACTCAGTAAATATTGTGAAATGTTATTACAATATAAAATAATGGTTTCTATTTTAATATACTTTTAAATATAATTTATTCCTGCAATCAAAGCTGAATTTTCAGCATCATTACTTCAGTCTTAAGTGTCAAGTGATCCTTCAGAAATCATTCTAATATGCTGATTTATTATTAGAAATATCTGTGTTGGAAACAATTGTGTTTTCATTCTTTTTTTTGGAACCACTGATACGTTTATCAGGATTATTTGATGAATAAAAAGTTAAAAAAGAACATAATTTATTCAAAATAGAAATCTTTTCTAACAATATAAGTCTTTGCTATAACTTTTTAGCAATTTGATACGTCCTTGGTGAATAAAAGTATTAATTTTGTTCAAAAAAAAAAAAAATTACTGACCCCAAAATATTGTTAAAAAAGATTTCTATTTAAAAAAAAAAAAAAAAAAAAAAAAATCAACTTTTTATTTATCAAAGAATTCTGAAAAAAGAAAAAAATAAATAAATAAATAAATAAAAATAAGCAGCACGACTGTTTCCAGCACAGATAATAAATTAGCTTATTAGAATGATTTCTGAAGAATCATGTGACACCAAATACTGGAGTAATGATGCTGAAAATTCAGCTTTGATCACAGGAATAAATTACATTTTAATGTATATTAAAATAGAAACCAGTATTTCACATTGTGATAATATTTCACAAATTATTTTTTTTCTATATTTTTGATCAAATAAACGCAGCCTACAAATACACAACAAAAGAGTTTTAATGTGACCTTCACATAACAAATACAAATCTGTTGTGATAAAACTCAGCAACTGAGATATACAAGTGGTTGAAGTTAAAGAAACAAGCACATATACATGCAGCTGCACCACACACACACACGTTCACAGAGAATGTAATTTGAAAAAATGAAGAGTGAGAGACGGAAATAGGATGTTAGCCCGTTGCGAGATGAAGCTAAATGGTCATGACAGCTTTGTGCCTTTGATGCCCCTCTGAATCGTGCTTCAGGCTTCAGAGGCCCTGAAGGTCTGAGTGTGTGTGTGTGAGCATGCAGTGAAGTGACCACCAGACTCTGGCCACTGACAAGCGATGGTTTCTGACAGCTTGCTCATTATTTAGATGTAGAAAGTGTGTATCTAGAAAAGGAAAAAAGCCATGCTTCAAAACAGGGAATAAGTTGAAGGTGACTTTAGATATCTACATTCCTATGATAAAAATAACTACAAATCGCTTGTTTATTCAGTCTTTGAGGGTGATGAAGATAAACTGGTTTGATTTAATGTCCATTTGCTTTATGAATAAACAAGAGCATCCAGATTTCACATAAAACTGAACTACATATCTGACCTCTGACCTCTAATTAAAGGAATAGTCTACACAAAATAAAAGTTCAGTCATCATGTCTTCAGTGGTAAAGATTGACATTTTTCAGGAAGTAACAACATAAATCTGTTCCTCACAAAAATTATCACATTGCTTTTGAAAAATTCGAATATAGCGCACAAGACCACTTTTATGATACTGTTACGGTTCTTTTTTTTTTTTCATTATGAGGCTTGACAGCACCTCCATACACAGTTTGAAAAAAAAAGAGCAGAATGAATGTTCTGCTAAAATTTTGAAAATTTAAATGAATAAATCAAAAATATTAAAAAACTGTTGCTTAGCAACTAACTCAAGTTATAGTACTAAAATTACTCAAACTGAAATAAAAAAATAATTAAAGCTAAATATATCTAAAACAAAAACTAATAAAAATGGTCAAACAAAAAACTAATAAAACTAATAAAAAATAAATAAATAAACTGAAATAATACTGTTACCAATTTTCCTGTTAATAATAGGCAATTATATACAACTCCGCAAGGTCCCACATCACAACCTCTCCATCTCATTCTGCCTTAAACCACATGAAACATTGCATGAGCCCCACACAAAGCACTTGACATCTTCGTTGAGAGTAAGTTCAATATGAGCTTTATAGTGGCAGCAGTCCTGCTGCGTTTAACCCATTCGAAAGTCTCCTCAGAACAAGATACAAAAAAAAAAAACAAACTCAAATTGAAGTGACCTGAGAGGCAGCTTAAACAAACTCCCACTGAAATAGAGAGTTGTGGAAAAAAAAAGAGGACAGATGGAGGGATGAAGAAGGAGGAAACACTATTGGTCTGTGATATAAAATGTCACCAAAGGGTCTGTAGAGGTGATGTGGCTATTGGCCCTTATAATCTCTCTTTCTCTCTGTGTCAGTTTGTCATTTCTCCTCTCTCCCTTCATTCTGTTTCTCTCTCCTCTTTCTAGCATGGTCTGTAATTATATCTCTTTTGGCCTGGGGTCAGTCTGTGAGGTGACATTGCTGATGTCTTGCTGTATTTCTTTCTGGACACTTGTGGTCTTTAACAGCTGATCCAGGTTCAGTAAAAGCTCTATTCAGGCAGGAATCGTTTTAGAAATGACGTCTGAGTCACAATTATTGACACCAGAGGGCTGAGCTCAGTCTCTCTACAATATATCTGTTTTGCAATGGTATTTCCATGAAATGGTAAGACTGAGAAGGCTTTCAGAAATATGCTTTTTATTAATTAAAGCTTGGTTATTGATTTAGGTATAGATAGTGACACTAAACACCTATAAATCATATCCCTATAGTTAACTAGGGCCCTATGAATCGCAGAATCCAGTCATAAAAACAGAATTTACTGAATAACGCGGAATGTCACGGAATTTGTCAAAGTTTGAATGAACTAATCAAAAGTAGGTTGTTACACTTAAATCAAACCGCAATATGGACTAGTACCTGTAAATATTACGCTGCAAAAATACCATTTAAATGTGAATCCTGCATGTTCTGCATGTCTCTGGTTTAATGAATGGAGCAGACGGGTGGTTTTGTTTACTACACACTGAAGTGATTTCAGCTTTTATCGTCTCACTAAATGAGGACATAAATACATGAACAATATCTGCTGAGAGTCACTTCATGAGCATTTGACCGTTCCATTTTAGAAAATCTAGCGTTATATCATATACACACAGAAATGTAAAGGTAGATACGGCAGCCCGTCAAAATAAAAGTCTGATTTAACTTGGAAGACATTGTGCCAGATATATATTACTATATTATAAATTATATATATTACTATTATTATAAATTAAGTATGCATTGAACTAGACATGCTAAAACACAGAATTTGATAACAATAAAACATATGCTGAGAAAAAATAAAACATTTCATAGGGCCCTAAACATATAATTTTAGTTAAACCTTTGTTAAATTGATGTGAAATTGTATAAGTTTCATGATTTTAATTAATTAGACATGCTCTTTGATTAATAAAATTTAATTCAACCATTAAAAAGGAGTTGAGAAAAATTAAAACGGGAAAAACGGAATCCAGAAAAATGAAAACAGAAAAAATGGAATTTAGGAAAAAGTAAAACGGATTTTCATAGGGCCCTAGTTAACTCTCCCATCAGTATTAATTTGGGATCAGCAACAATTTGGCACACTGAAATCTGAATAGGCTATTTCAAACAAAAGCTTTCTTATATGCACACATACATACACCAGCCACTTTATTAGCTACACCTTTTCAACTGCTTGTTCACACAAATAATACTTTGGCATGTAGACATGGTAAAAACAATACTGAACTGAAAGCCAAGCATCAGAATGGAGAAAGAAAAACGATTTAAGTGACTTTAAATGCGGCATGGTTGTTGGTGCCAGACGGGCTGGTCTGAGTATTTCAGAAACCGCTGATCTACTGGGATTTTTACACACAACCATCTCTAGGGTTTACAGAAAGTAGTCTGAAAAAGAGAAAAAATCCAGTAAGTGGCAGTTCTGTGGGCGAAAACGCCTTGTTGATGCTAGAGGAGATGACCAGACTGGTTTGAGATGATAGAGAGGCAACAGTAACAGTCAGGTATGCAGAAGAGCATCTTTGAACACACAATATATTAAACCTTGAAAAACACATGAATGCATGGGTCCATCCTGCCTTGCATCAACATTTCAGGCAGGTGGTGGTGTAATGATGTGGGGGATATTTTTGGCACTCAGTTTCAATTGAGCATTGTTTAAATGCCACAGCCTACTTAAGTATTGCTGCTGACCATGTCCATCCCTTTATGACCACAGTGTACCCATCTTGTGATGGGTACTTCCAGTAGGACAATGCGCAATGTCACAAAGCTCAAATCATCTTAAACTTGTTTCTTGAAAATGACAATGAGTTCACTATACTTAAAAGGCCTCTACAGCCACCAGATCTCAATCCATTAGAGCACCTTTGGGATGTGATGGAATGGGAGATTCACATCATGGATGTGCAGCTGACAAATCTGCAGCAACTACGTGATGCCATCATGTCAATATGGAACAAAATCTCTGAGCAATGTTTCCAGCACTTTGCTCAATCTATGCCGCAAAGAATTAAGGCAGTTCTATCATGAAAATTTCAGTATGGTAATGGATAAGACAATGTTAATGTATTTGGATAGGCTACTGCTGAATTGCTGCTGCAGCAAAGTACAGTTGAAGTCAAAAGTTTACATACACCTTGCAGAATCTGCAAAATGTTAATTATTTTAGCAAAATAAGAGGGATAATACAAAATGCATGTTATTTTTTATTTAGTACTGACCTGAATAAGATCACATAAAAGAAGTTTACATATAGTATTATTATTACAAGAGACAATAATAGCTGAATTTATAAAAATGACCCCTTTTTTTGTTGTTGTTGTTACCTAAATGATCCACAGCGGGGGTTTTTTTTTTGTTGTTTTTTTGTTTTTTTTTGTTTAGTGATAGTTTGTTCACAATTCCCTTGTTTGTCATAAACAGTTAAACTGCCTGCTGTTCTTCAGAAAAAATTCTTTCAGGTCCCATCTTTGGTTTTTCAGCATTTTTGTGCATTTGAACCCTTTCCATGAATGACTGTATGATTCTGAGGTCCATCTTTTCACACTGAGGACAACTGAGGGACTCATATGCAACTATTACAGAAGGTTCAAACACTCACTGATGCTCCAGAAAGGAAACTTCTGAAGGGCAGAACTCAGTGAAAATAAATAAATAAATAAATAAATATTTAGGCAAAATAAAAAAAATAAATAAAAGAAAATCACAAATCTTCATTCTGTTCAAAAGTTTACACCCCTGGCTCTAAATGCATTGTTTTTCTTTCGGAAGCATCAGTGAGTGTTAGAACCTTCTGTAATATTTGCATATGAGTCCCTCAGTTGTCCTCAGTGTGAAAAGATGGATCTCAAAAGCATACAGACATTCTTGGAGAGGGTTTAAATACACAAAAATGTTGACAAAAACAACACATCTGTGGGACCTGAAATTTTTTTCTGAAGAACAGCAGGCAGTTTAACTGTTCAGCACAAAAAAGGGTCTCATGAACAAAAAAAACGCTGTGGATTATTCAGTTAACAACACAGTATTAAGCAAGCATATTATGTAAACTTTTAATCAGGGTTATTTTTATAAATTCAAGTATTATTTTCTCGTGGACTATATTTAGATGTCTTTTATGTGAAATGTCTTATTCAGGTCGGTACTAAATAAAAAATAGCATGCATTTTGTATGATCTCTCATATTTTGGTAAATAATGAGCATTTTGCAGATTCTGCAAGGTGTAAGTAAACTTTTGACTTCAAGTGTAAGTAGAGGAATTTGCTACTGCTAATATATAGGCCGATACAGTGCTGTGAGTATGTAAGACATACTGCAGTTGCACAAATAGCATATATAAAAACCTGTAGCAGATCTATACAGGTGGAGCTGGGGAAGGTGGAGGGTTTCAGAGGAACTCTGAAAGCACACCACAAAATGCTCTAGTGAATGCTAACCAGCCACTTAAATGTAAAGCAGTAAGCTCATAGTCTGCATATGTAAAATGAATCAATCATCTTGTGCCAAGTAGTTTAACACTGTGAATATCATCAGTTTGCGTTAATGACCCATCAGCCTGCACCATCTAGAGTTTCATGAAAGAACTTGGAATTCCTCAAGGCAAAACGGAGTCTGACTTGAACTATTATACTGTATATCAGTTCAAATAAAGTACACAGAAGAATGTGCTGAATTAGTAAACAAACTGATTCACTATAATGAATTGGGCCTCCTGAAGAGACTCTCTCACAAAGTCTTGGCGTCTTTGTGCATATACCTGTCAAGTTCATAAGGTCACTGGGTGCATTTGTGACTTTAGATTTCAGAAGGGTGCTGAAGAGCCATTTGTGGTTGCTATGTGCCACTTTAAGTCCACAGCAAACTACAATCTGACAGTCTTTGCAGCATTAGATTGTCAAAGTGTGGTCTCAGAGGAGGACCGCAAGGGTTTTGGGCACCATTTGGCACAGGGCCAGTGAGAGATTTTATTGCCTCGGATCTCTCAGCTGTAAAGCTACACTTGCAATACAGTATTACAGAATTTACCAAAAACATAAAAGTAGCTTGTTACTGGAGAAGCAACACTACTCTAAAACATTTAGGCTTGTGTAACGTTACTGAAAAATGTAGTTAGGTTTATAGTGTCGCTGCTTTTATTTAGTTACACACCAAATTCAGTATTAAGTGAATGAGTTATTATAACACTAAACGCAATGGACCAGCATGTAGCGAGTCTTATTGCAGAAAGCATTGAAGTTAACCTCTGAGTAACACTTAAGACTGTGGCAGTCCTTTTCAAGTTTTCAGCTCTGCTGCAAAAATCAATCCAAAAAATCAAATATGAAAGATGAAAGACCATACAGAAATTGAATGTGTGTTCTCTTGGCAGTTGCTGGACGATCTTTCCTAACTCATTTGCTCTCCGCTTGGAAGGGCATTGGAAAACTGAAAACATTCCTGCTGGATTCCATCAATAAATCCGCCCAGTGAGCGATTGCATCAACCAACTGGCTGCCTGTTTTTTGCTAGTATGACTCACCGTGTGCGTTTGACTTTCGAGCCTAAAAAGTCATCACAGGTAAATGTAAAAAAGGTCACATTCACTTGGACCTAATGCTCTCAAGCGCTCACTTAAAAATATTCCTGTATTTGAAGTTCAAAATCTCTAAAAGGCTTCACTGAGGTGCCCATTTTAAGGGTACGTGGTACAGCAGACAGGTCTCTGACCTCGGATCAGGCCCGTTTTGCTTCACATGGCCACACTGCATGTGTACAGAAAGCAGGCAACTGATCTGAGGTCAGAAGAGAGGTGGTTTGTTGGAAGAGGGATTAATGGGAGTTGAGGAGGAGGAAGATGGGTGAGTCAGAGTGTTTTGAAGCAGCAGAGATGCCATGAATGTACCTTTAGCGCCCTCTGTTGACCAAACGGAGCATGGCATCACACATACAGCTCTGACCGTGTCTCTTTCTTTCTCTCTCGCTGCCAGTGTTGTTAGATCTGCGTAATAGGTATTAGAGAAGCTACAGAAAGCCTTTGACTTCAAGTTGTCTTTCTTGTTCAGGATGTAAATGGTTACGTGTTTTGAAGATGAAAGGACACTGGCGTTATGAACGCTAAAATATGCAGAAAGCAGTTTCCACTGTGTCTCTCTTGTCTGCTCTGCTGAGAGCTCTGTGATTGGTGGAATACAAAATGAAAGGTCTGCCAAACCACTGTGGCCAGAGAGACGAGAGAGAGAGGGAGAGAGACTGAAAAAGAGGCGGATGGTAGCTTGATTCTCCAGAGCACATATCCTGGACCAAATCCTCTGCGATTTCAGTACTAGGCAAGTGGCATTTCACTGGCTTAGAAACATCCCTTCTCTCTCTCCCAGAGGTGTTTTCTCCAAGGAGGCAAGGAGACAATGGCAGAAAAAAAGCAAGAGAAAATAACCCAATATGACTGAAAAATACAGAAATAAGTTAATTAACTAATTATCAGACACAGTTTTACAAACTTTCAGATATAGGCAGCATCTCATCTGCTTCCCTTGAGCACATACAGAAGTTTTCTCACTGAGAACCTAATGTGTGAACATCACTATGATTGGCCAATTGCCCTTTTGACACTATAATTCCACCCTATTATACTTGCGAACTGCTTGAATGGTTTAAATTGGATAAACTGATTCTAAAGTAAGCAACCCATTTCCCACACATAACCACTTATGGTCATGTCGGAATTAAAATAAACAAAATTCCTGTGAGGTGTTTTTATCACTCAGCTCTGTTAAATTAAATCTGCACCTTTTTACTTTGACCTTACTGACCTGTGGTGTTTACAAAGAATTTCTCAAGGTCTGAAAACAGTGACTGTATACTGTAATAACAGGCAAACAACAGTAAATCATTTAAAAAATATACACAAAATATGCTTTTAACTGCAAGTTATTAATTTTGAAGCATTTGAAGTATTTCTGAAGTACCCAGCAAATTATAGAATGATCTGACTGAAGTATCTGTGTAGGAGGAGACATCCCACATAGAGATATAGCATATTACAGAAGTTACTGAAGTTTTCTGAAGTTACTCATACTGATATCAAATAAAATTGCAATGGCTGGCAGGAGTCAGTTAAATACATCATTCATGTAACTTTTGGAGAACTTACAATAGTTCTGTCATCATTTCCTCACCATAATGTCATTCCAAACCTGCATGACTTCCTTCTGAGGAATATAAAAAAAGACTGAAGAACACTGGGTTCTAAAAACATATTAATTTAAAAAACAAGATGAGGATGTGTAAATATATCACAGAATGTTTGTGGATGTACTAACTCAATAAGTGTGATTTAACAGAACTGAATAATTTGGCCTTCCATAGTATTTGATTGGGATTTGTGATGAGAGTTTGGAAGGGAGAGATTCTGATTCATATTTGATACAACAGCAAGTTTAGTGACCCTTGTGTTCATCCAGAGGCATGTTTGGAGCCCTCCATAACATATCACAATAAACTGATATATCACAAACAGGGACGTGTATGCTGTGCCCTGGGAGTGTGGGGCCCTGGGGCAATACTGTCTTAGACATGCTGTTGAAGACAAAACTAACTGATACAGTCAGAGTCTGAGATATATTTGGAAGAGCTTTGGGAATCCCTAGGTAGAGAAAATGCATTGTCTGCTATTATGGGATGTCTGGTATCACACCAGGAAGAGGAGGAGGAAAAGAATGCTAATGATGAAGTACATGACAAAAAGGAGGAAACAGGAAGGGAGGGAAGTGAGACACCCATTAACAGTGACCAACAGATGGAGAAATGCTGTCCTCTTATTATCAGGGAGGATTCATCCTCCCTCCTCCCTCTCTGTCTTGCTCGCTCACCCTCACTCTGTCCCTGCTAAAGGGGAAGACTGGAGGATTGTTAGTCTGGTGTGTGTTTGTGCGTGTGTACATATGTAGATGTGTTTTCTGCAAATGCATGCATCACTGTAGTTAGGTATGGTTTGTGTGTGTGTGTGTGTGTTGACTGAGCAATGACTCATTATGTGAATCTCTCTCTGTCTCTCCTTGTAAGTCTCTAATGAGTCTGTACCTGTCACAAAATTAGGAGACATACACAACACCTGTTTCCTCCATTTCAGCAGTGAACAGCCTAGACTGATGAAAAGTTTCACAAAACTGCACACGATAACAAATCTTTGCAATTTACAATCAGATAGATAGAAAAAACAGAAGGTTAGACAGATGGGGTGATGAACAGACAGACAGAACAACAGACAGCAAGACAGACAAAATGATAGACAGCCAGATAGATAAATAGACAGACAGACAAACAGACAGACAGACAGACGGCAAGACAGATAGAACGACAGAGAGCAAAAAGAGACGGACGGACAGACAGACAGATAGCAAGACAGACAGAACGATATATAGAACAGAAAGAGAAACAGACAGACAGATGGTAAGACAAACAGACCGACAGACAGAACAACAGACCACTGGACAGCAAGACAGGCAGATAGACAGACAGACAGACAGACAGACAGACACACACACACACACACACACACACACAGATGGTAAGACAGACAGAACGACAGGCGGACGGCAAGATAGACAGACAGACAGACAGAACAACAGAATACTGGACAGCAAGACAGGCAGATAGACAGACAGACAGACAGACAGACAGACACACACACACACACACACACACACACACAGATGGTAAGACAAACAGAACGACAGCCGGACGACAAGACAGACAGACAGACAGACAGAACAACAGACCACTGGACAGCAAGACAGGCAGATAGACAGACAGACACACACACACACACAGATGGTAAGACAGACAGAACGACAGGCGGACGGCAAGACAGACAGACAGACAGACAGAACAACAGAATACTGGACAGCAAGACAGGCAGATAGACAGACAGACAGACACACACACACACAGATGGTAAGACAGACAGAACGACAGCCGGGCGGCAAGACAGACAGACAGAACAACAGACCACTGGACAGCAAGACAGGCAGATAGACAGACAGACAGACACACACACACACACACACACACACACACAGATGGTAAGACAGACAGAACGACAGCCGGACGGCAAGACAGACAGACAGAACGACAGCCGGACGGCAAGACAGACAGACAGAATGACAGACAGCCGGGGGCAAGACAGACAGAATGACAGACAGCCAGATGCAAGACAGACAGACAGACAGAACGACAGATGACAAGCAAGACAAACAGAATGATATATAAAACAAAGAGAGAAATAGAACGATATATAGCACAAAGAGAGAAACAGACAGACAGACAGGCAGATAGATAGACAGACAGACAGCTGTATGCAAGACAGACAGAACGACAGACAGCCTGATGCAAAACAGACAGACAGACAGACAGGTAGACAGATAGACACAGCCAGAAGGTAAGACAGACAGCCAGACGGCAAGACAGACAGACAGATCGACAGATAGATGGACACCAAGACAGACAGACACAGACAGACAGGCCGGAATAATCCAATAGAATAACAGACTGAAGGGTAGAAAGACAAAATGAGACGGACAAACAGACAGTTATACTTAACAAAATGACACTGTTTTGTTTTTATGTAACTGAAATCATTTAGTATAGTCATCTGCATGTCTTTGTAAAGCCGACTTACAGTGTCTCAGCAGAGACATAAAAGCAAAGCAGAAAATCCTGTCTCCTAAGAGAAGAGAGCTCACTGCTATTGTGTACAGCTTGTGTAATAGTTACTAATAGAAGAACTGTTTTATCTAACACACACACACATACACACACACAGTACGACAGGGAGCATGACTTTAATAGGGAAAACAAAGCAATATAAATGGTATTTTCAGTACAGGGAGAGAGAGACAGAAAGCAAGAGAACATGCTTTTACCAGTTCAGTGCTAATGGGTTTTTAAAACTATGAAGCCCATTCTGCTCACAGCAGAAAAATGGGAGAAAATATTTTTGCACACAAAATGAACATGACTGCCTTTAGTCTAACTAAAGCTATAATGATGAGTGGCACAAACACACAAAAACACACACTCACATAGACAGAGGTAAAGAGTTCAGATTGATGGAAATGTGGCTAAACTTGGCAAGACTACCCTAATTGTGTACTCTGGAAGAGAGGATGGACAATGTGTGTGTGCATGTCTGGCTAAGGGCCAGGGTCTCTAACGGTGGTCTTTTCTCTCACATGTCATAGGTGGTGGTAGAAACTGGTAGAAGGCCAGGCCTCTGGCACCCCGGACAGACTCAGGCATGATATGGGCTCAGCATGAACCAATGGGGGCAGAGCGATGGTGCTGTGTGATTTCAGCGCGGGCACCACCCTGTGTGGCACAGAGTTGTGAACAGCTGTGTCTCTGCAATTCACCCGTCAACAGAGTGCCCAACAACAGATGGCCCCTACTCATACACGTAGTGCAGCGTGTGTGTGTTTGAGCCCTAAATACACATGTAAAACTCTCCTCAAATACTTGTACGTTCTTTGGATGCGCAGTTCAAGGAACTAAGAAAAACAAACATGAGTAGAAGAAAGCAAACACAACATGTTTTGCTGCTTTTTGTCCTCTGACTCAGACTGCGTCTACTCGCCTCAGAGCTTCAGAAGAGAAGCTGGCACTTTAAAAAGAAAGAGAAAAAGTAAGGATAAGACTGCTGTTCATTGTGTGTTCAGGGTTACAGTCCATTAAGCTCTAAGAAAAAAATTAAATGTAAAATAAATTCTTTAATTTTAAATAAATAAATACAAAATTCAAATTAATTAGTCTTATTACATTTTACAAATAAATACAAAATAAATATTTACATATTACTAAAATAATTTAAATAGAACTATAAGATTTTTCTCATTTGTCCCCATTATTTTTAAATTAGTGGCTCTAAATATACACACCTTCAGTAATTTAAGTTTGTTCATACACTTAAATTATAATTATATCAGTGTCACCTTAATGCAGAACAAATGCTTTCATTATACACATATAATATACATAGTAGTGTATTATAATTATATTAATATTTAAAACATTTAAATAAAAATATAAAAGTCTTTTAAACTACAATTACAATAAAATAACAATAAAACATTACTTAAATTACAATATAATGTCATTTTAAATAACTATTAATTTAAATTAATCAGTCTTATTAAATGTTACACAAAAGTACAAAATAAATATTTATTTAAACAATACTAAAATGCAAATTTAAATAGAACTATTAAAATATTTTTTTCTCATTTAAAATAAACAGGAATAAGTAAGAAATGTGTCAAATTATTGTCTTAATATATATATATATATATATATTTTTTTTTTTTTTTTTTTTAACTTTAAATAAGTTTCTCAAAACTCATTTGAAAGACTAAATCTACAAATCTTCACTAGTTTGAGTTTGTAGTACTTGAAGTAAAGCATTAAAATTATATTTATATTCAAAACATGTTTAAAAAAATGTAAAACATTTTTTTTTTTGCATTTTTAAAATACAATATAATATAATTTTAAATAAATAAATTATTCAGCCTTATTAAATTTTGCAGAATTATTTTCTTACTTAATATAAACAGGAATTATTAGTAAGAAATCTGTCAAATTATTGTCCTGAGAAAATATTTTTCTCCTTCACTTTAAATAAGTGGCTCAAAACTCGTTAGAACAAATGCTTTTATAATACACTACTAGTAGTATATTATAAAGATACATATTTAAAAATGTTTAAATATAAATGTTTAAAAAAATTACATATAATTAAAATTAAAATATAATATAATTTTAAATAACTAAATATTAATTTTAAATTAAGCAGTCTTATTAAATTTTTCAAATAAGTACAAAATAAATATTATTTAAATAATACTAAAAATAAATAGCTATTAAAAATGTATATATTTTTTCTTAATCAAAATAAACTGTAATTATTAGTAAGAATTGCGTCACATTATTGCCCTGTGAAAAATAATAGTTTTTCCCTCGACTTTAAATGAGTGGCTCGAAACTCATTTGAAAGACTAAATCTACAAATCTTCAGTTATTTAAGTTTGTTCAACCACAAATTATTATAATTATCTCAGAGTCACCTTCGTGCAGAACAAATGCTTTTATCATACACTAGTAGTAGTTTTTAACAGTAGTAGTTATTGCGTGATTAAGCTCAAGTGAAGCCGCCACGGAAAATGGCGAGTTCATCACAGCTTTGAGGTCAAGTTAATCAAATCAGTGAAATCACTAGTTAAAATTCATCCACTGGCATAGGGCTGCAATTTTACTTGATATATTAAAAAATTCATTTATTCTAGCATGGCAGTTGAACCCGGGTCATTCTGCATAAAGAGTACTACTCCTACCCCTGGCCTAACCAGACAGCATATTTCTAGTGGATAATAAGAACATGCTAACAATTTTATAAGTGTAAGCTCTTATTTGAAGTACTTAAAGTTGTGTTAACCCTCACTGGAGCGCATTAGGTTGTAAAAAATTTCCCCATTGTGATTTAAAGATAAACAAATAAATAAAATATCTCCATTAACAAATGTAAAAAAGAGATTTAAAATGCATTATAATAACTTTAACCAGGCGAAAAATTGTGGGCAATGTTGCCATATGGCAACTCTGAATAACAACTAAATTAGATTGTGCTGATTCTGTTTTGATCCAACACATTCATATACTACAGACTGAGTACAACTTCATCATTTAGCCTTCAATATTGTTTTTAAAAGCCTAGTTCATCCTCATTGAGGGAGCTCTGACACTACTAGATGAGTGAAGAAAAGAAGAAAGAACGACAGAGAACCTAGAGAAGTGTGGAATGCTAAACACCGCCTCCTCTTCGCTCAGGATCATTCATTTCCAATGATGACAAATACATCAAACTTTGTTTCTTTCACTCTCCCCCACTTTAATATTCTTTTTTCCTTCCTCCCTTCATCTCCTCTTATTTGCTGTATCTCTCTATCCATCATCTGTCTCTGGCTTTTATTTAATGCACTACCCCCTGTGACCCATTCAGTCATTAAAGGTTCCACCATCAAGGCCACTGTCTATAAACAAACAACTCTAGCGCTCTACTGAGATCAGTTTCATAACGCTCCACCTGCTCTCAGGCCCTCTGGAGATCAAACTGCGACTGATTCTGGATCAGTTTCGCTAGTGTTTGGTGTCTCTCACGGGGAAGTCTACATTAGACACAACTTTATCTGCCAAATGCTTTTGGAGACAGATCAATCCACTGCGCTGCCACAAAGGATATCTGAACACACTCACACACGTGTGCAGTGGCTTAAGAAGGGAAACATTTCCATGACCTGATCAAAGGTAGAATTTCACAAACAAATTTAGGCTCCTTAAATATGCTTTGACTGTAAAGTCTTTTTTGTTCATTTAAAAAGTTTTTACAAAGACACAAGTAGTTCTGGAGAAATAATTAAAAGTAAGCTGTGCTACTTTTTAATATCCAACGAAGTTTAAAGTAAAGCAAAAGCTTTTTAAATGGTCAATTATATCAAATAGTACTGTATCACTGGTCTAAAAATAACATTACCTTCCAAAGGATCCTAATCCTAGGAAAGTGATTATTTTTAATTATGTTGGTGTACAGTATTAAACAGAGACACTCATTTATTTTGTAGTTTTTTTGTAACAGTAATACCACAACATGTAAGTAACCATGTTCATTCTAATGCTTAAAGGGATAGTTCACCCAAAAATGAAAATGTGTTGTTTATCTGCTTACCCCTAGGGCATCCAAGATGTAGGTGACTTTGTTTCTTCAGTAGAACACAAACAAAGATTTTTAACTCAAACAATCTGCAGTCTGTTAGTCATATAATGGCAGTTAATGGCTACCAAATCTTTGAGAGTAAAAAAGTAAAAAAAACATACACAAACAAAACCAAATTAAACCCTGCGACTCGTGACGATACACTGATGTCCTAAGACATAAAACGATCAGTTTGTGTGAGAAACTGAACAGTATTTATATCATTTTTCACAAGCGCTCGGGACAGTAGGACATAGCGATGAATCAGAAGTAAAAAATGATATAAATACTGTTCAGTTTCTCACACAAACTGATCGTTTTATGTCTTAGGACATCAGTGTATCGTCACGAGTCGCAGGGTTTAATTTGGTTTTGTTTGTGTATGTTTTTTTTTACTTTTTTACTCTCAAAGATTTGGTAGCCACTGACTGCCATTATATGACTAACAGACTGCAGACTGTTTTCTCGTTTGTGTTCTACTGAAGAAACAAAGTCACCTACATCTTGGATGCCCTGGGGGTAAGCAGATAAACATCAATTTTTCATTTTTGGGTGAACTATTCCTTTAATCTTAAATTATATACAGAAAGCAATCAAAGTCAATCACACAGCACAAGTTTATATTCACTAACGCAGTCTACACTGCATAATGAAGCTTTTCTGTCATCAGCTACAACGCTCATCGCTGCAAACTTTCACGCAGCGGAGTAGATCTAAATATAATGCTATTATCAACACTCTCCCAAGATTAGTTAATCTCAACAGCTGTAATAGTAAAAACATAGTAAAAGTTTTTCAGAGAGTTCCACATGTAATTTTTATTTAATATGCATAGCATGTTAGCCAATCATAGCAATGGGCGTTTTTATTAAGTCCACAGCAAACAAGCCCCTTACAACATATAATTCAGAGGGCTAAAATCAATGTCCTTTAATTTAAAATTAGTACCATTTTGATGTAAAAATCATAGTTAGATTATAAGTGCACCACTGGAAACATTATCAAATAATTTAAAAATGCAGTTCATGACCCCTTTAAAGAGGTAATGGAATATAATTACAGTATTTTTGTGATTAAGGTAATAGTGTTTGTATATTTTTACTAAATGTATTGAGACTACTGTTTTTCATAGAAATACACTGCCATTCAAAAGTCTTGGATCAGTAAGACAGTGTTTTGTTGTTTTTTCTTGTTTTTATTTATTTATTTTTTTAAAATAAGCTCTAATGCAAAGCTGATATTTTATCAGCCATTACTCCAGTCTTCAGTGTCACATGATCCTTCAGAAATCATTCTAATATGTTGATTTATCATCAGTGTTGGAAACAGCTGTGCTGCTTAATATTTTTTGGAACCTAAGGTATGCTTTTCAGGATTCACTGATGAATAAATAAACAAATAAATAAAAACTGATTTTTTTTCAAAATAGCAAGTCTTTACTGTCACTTCTTATCAATTTAACATCCTTGCTGATTTATTTATTTATTATTATTTTATTTTTTTTTTTTTTAAGAAAATGTATTGACCTCAAACTTTTGAATGGTCATGTATATTATTACAAATGATTTATATTTTGAATTTATATTTTCAAAGATAAATTTAAAAATTTATCAAAAAAAAATTTAACAAAAATAAATTATATTTTAAAGCATATTAAAATAGAACAGTGTTATTTTAAATTGTAATAATATTTCACAATATTACTTTTTATTCTTTGTTTTTGATCAAAAAAATTCAGCCTTCTGAATCACAAAGAGACTTCTTTGTGAACTTGTGAACTTTAATAAACGTTTGAACGGCAGTGTATCTAAAAACCATATATCGTCTCAGGTTACGTATGTAACCATGGTTCCCCGAGGGAACGAGACGCTGCGTCGAAACGCTTTGGGAACGCCTCCAGCGTGACCACGCTCTGAAACACGTGTGCAAACAGTCCAATGGAGAAGCGAGACGTCACAGGCGGGGTGACGTAGAGACCAGGAAGCTTAAAAGCACGTGCAGTGCATGCAGCCGGCAGCTTCTGAATAGAGAAGCAAGCGCTGCAGGGATGCCAGAAGTATGGCCCGAGACGCAGCGTCTCGTTCCCTCTGGGAACCATGGTTACATACGTAACCTGAGACGTTCCCCTTCAGGAACTCGAGCTGCGTCGAAACGCTTTGGGAACGAGATGCCCACGCCACCAGACTTCAAATCCCTGCCCAGTGTGAAAGAGCACAGCTAGGGTGAGAAAAAAAGAGCCAAGTCGCACAAGTCCAGGAAAGAACCTTAAAGTCAAAGGGTTGGACATTCCACAGCATTCTGAAGCCAACTTAAGAGAAGAGAGCCTTGACCCCCAAGAAGGGAAGGTCAGAGGACTCAAAGCTATGAAATAGCATCCCGACCACACTTAGCAAGCTACACCTGGCCAGAGGCCTAGGCCTCAGCGCACCACGGAGGAAACGTGTAACGAGGGGGTTCCAACCCACTGAGGAGCCACCCAGAGGGGCGTGGTAGGCCGAAATAGCCGCCACGTAGACCTTCAGGGTGGAGTGGGCTAACCCTGTGGAGAACCGAACCTGCAGAAACCTCAGCACTGTACCAACTGGGCAGTTAACTGAGTCCTGCTGGCAGTCTCCACACCATGAAGTGAAAGGTTTCCACTTCAGGGCGTACAGTTTCCTCGAGGAGGGAGCTCTGGATTGGAGGATGGTCTCAACAACCTCAGTTGAGAGACCGGGAGCTATGAGGTGTGCCCCCTCAGGGGCCACACCCACAAATTCCAAAACTCCGGCTCCCGGGAGCAAAGCGATCAGGGGAAAGGCGTACAGACGAAGCCTCGGCCACATCTGTACCATGGCATCCAGCCCCCATGGAGCTGGATAAGTCAGAGAGCACCAGTGGTGACATTGCGCATTCTCTTTAGTCGCGGAGAGGTCCACCTGAGCCTGGCCAAACTCTCCAAATCTGCTTCACCAACTCACGGTGAAGCATCCATTCCCCGGGCCTCAGCCCCTGCCTCGACAGGATGTCTGCTCCCATATTGAGATGCCCAGGAACATGAACTGCTCTCAGCGAGAGGAGTTTGTCCTGGGACCACACAAGGATCTGGTGCGCCAGCTTGTATAAGGGGCGCGGACGCAGACCTCCCTAGTGGTAGATGTAATAGACCACCGCTGTGTTGTCGGTGCGAACCAACACATGGTGGCCTATTAGGTCCGGGAGAAAGTGTTTCAACGCTCGAAACACGGCCAGCATCTCCAGGCAGCTGATGTGCCAAGTGAGATGGCGACTGCTCCACAGACTGCGGGCGGGGTGGCCACTCATGACTGCACCCCAACCGGTGAGAGACACATCCGTCGCTAGCGTTACGCGGCGACAAGGAGCTCCTAACACCGGGCCCTGAGACAGGAACCAAGGCTTCTTCCACATGTCTAAGGCACGTAGGCATTGCCGCGTAACCTTGATCATGCAGAAAGGGCTTCCCCTCGGGGAGAACCCCTTGGTCCTGAGCCACCACTGTCAGGGTCTCATGTACAGCAGGCCAAAAGGTATCACGTTGGACGCAGCTGCCATCAGACCCAGCAGTCGCTGGGACTGCTTTACAGTGAGTGACCGGCCTTCTTTCACTCTCGTGACTGCAGTGAGGATCGACCGAACCGAGCAGGTGACAAACGTGCCTGCATCGTGGTCGAATCCCACACCACACCTAGATAAGTGGTTCTCTATAATGGAGACAGCACACTCTTCTTGGCGTTCAGTCTTAACCCCAGCTCTTTCAAATGCGGGGGGAGAGTGCAAGGCTGACCAGAAGAACCCGATACTAGTAAGCTTTGCCCGTGAAAGCAAACCTCAGGAACTTCATGTGTTGAGGAAGGATGGAGACATGGAAGTATGTGTCTTTTAGATCTACTGTCACAAACCAGTCCTCGGACCTGATCTGTGACACTACTTGATTGATAGTCAAATTTTGAACATCAATGTCATTACTGAGCGATTCAGTAGTCTAGATCTAAAATGACGCATACCCCCATCCTTCCTCGGAACAATGAAGTACCGGCTGTAGAACCCGGACTCCCTGACGTGAGGAGGGACCGCCTCAGTGGCCTCCTTCCTCAAGAGAGTTTCTACTTCTTGTTCCATTACCAGACCCTGCTCGGGGCTCACCACAGTGGAGATCCCGTAAAAAGGTGGCGGCGGAGCGCCAAATTGAATGCAATAGCCTCGCTCTACAGTGCACAGGACCCAAGCAGATACATTTGGCAGTAGTTTCCACGCTGCCAAATAATCTACTAAGGGAACCAGTCTCTCGAGACTGGCCTCTGGTATGAGCTGCTAGTTCGGTGTCCTGTAACGGATGACCGGCAGGAGACAGCCGAACTAGCTGCTGTAGAGACCCCCACAGGGGTGGCGAGCTCCCCAGCTCCGCTACGTTTCCGGGCGGAAGACTGAGGTGTGGGCTCGCTGGAGACCGCTGCGCCCTGAAGCACCGGCAGGGTTGGCAGGCTAATCTCCCGAGGGCACCGAGGAGAGACGGGCACCGAAGAATGCGGTGGACCACGCCCTTTCCCCAGTAGGGCCTGCCCTCGGAGGTCCTGGACCAAATGAGTCAGGACCATAGTCTCATAGGTCTGGGTGAAAGCGTTTCAGTAACTGAAACACGGCCAGCATCTCAAAACTGGATGGTGACTGCTCCACAGACCACGGGCAGGGGGGCCACTCATGACCACTCCCCAACCGATGAGGGACGCATCCGTCGCTAGCATACGCGGCGACAAGGAGCTCCCAGCACCGGGCCCTGAGACAAGAACCAAGGTCTTCTCCACATGTCCAAGGCACGTAGGCATCGCCGCGTGACCTTGATCATGCAAAGCAGGTTTCCCCTCAGGGAGAACCCCTTGGTCTTGAGACACCACTGCAGGGGTCTCATGAACAGCAGGCCAAAAGGTATCACGTTGGACACAGCTGCCATCAGACCCAGCAGTTATGAAACTGCTTCACAGTGAGTGCCTACTTTCACTCTCTTGACTGCCGCGAGGATGACTCAATCCGAGCAGGAAATAGACATGCCTGCATCGTGGTCGATCCCACACTATGCCTAGATAAGCGGTTCTCTGTAATGGAGAAAGCACACTTTTCTCTGCGTTCAGTCACAACCCCAGTTCTTTCATATGGGCGAGGACGACATCTCAATGCCGCACCGCCCATGCTCAGAATGAGCTAATACTGACAAAATGTCAATAAGGTTCAGTATGCAGATGCCCTGGCAGCCACAGCTACCACTTTTTCTTTATTTTATTTTATTTAGCAGCATCCACACACTTAGCGAAAGTACAGGGTGAGAGTGCAGTAAATAAATTTAATTCATCAGAATTAAATAACAATGGGAGAAGAACTAGACATTCAAAATGCACGTAGCTTTTTTTTTTTTTTTTTTTTTTTACACATATATGAATGAATACAGCCCGCCCCCTCAAGGACGGATTGTACATGCTCAGCTCCCGAACAAACCACACATACATCGCTTGAATCCCCGTTCTTTTATTTATTTATTTTTTAAAAGCGAGAGCAGGAAGAAACGAGCGATCTAAAATGCAGTCAGCTCATATGCGGACAGCATCAATCTCCTTGGAGAAAGATGAGCCGCAGCAGCGCGAGCTCTCACTCAGAGGGGGAAGAACCGCAGCGCGGGCTTCCGAGCCCCGAGAGAGAGCGCTAGATCTAAGGAGAAAGGCGGAGAAAGGCAGAGAAAGGGCGGACCCGTCTCTAACCCGTTCACAGATCTATGCTGCGATCCCCACGGCAGCAGTCGCCGCTCTGCCTCGGCAAAAGCAGGACCGTGCCGCGGGGAAGCTCACGAAGACTCCCTCCTCGAAGAGAGTCCTCCGAGAGTGAACGTGAGCAGCGAGAGCGCGGGCCGTCAACTCCCTCGAGAGCTGACGCAGCCCGCTTCGCCGCGAGCTCTCATTCAAAGGGGGAAGTACCGCAGCGCGGGCTTCCGAACCCAGAAAGAGAGCGCTAGATCTAGGGAGAAAGGCAGAGAAAGGGCGGACCCGTCTCTAACCCGTCCGTAGATCTAAGTGCGATCCCCACGGCCGCAGTCGCCGCTCTGCCTCAGCAAAACGGGACCCGAGCCGCGGGGAAGTTTACGAGGGCTCCCTCCTCGAAGAGAGCCCAACGGGAACGAAGCGTGCGCAGCGAGTGTGCGGGCAGTCAGCCCCCTCGGGAGCTGACGCAGCCCGCTTCGCCGCGAGCTCTCATTCAAAGGGGGAAGTACCGCAGCGCGGGCTTCCAAACCCAGAAAGAGAGCGCTAGATCTAGGAAGAAAGGCAGAGATAGGGCGGACCCGTCTCTAACCCGTTTGTCGATCTAATTGTGATTCCCACGGCCGCAGTCGCCGCCCTGCCTCGGCAAAAGCGGGACCTGAGCCGCGGGGAATTCACGAGGGCTCCCTCCTCAAAGAGAGTCCTCCAGGAGCGAAGCGTGCGCAGCGAGGGTGCGGCCAGTCAGCCCCCTCGGGAACTGACACAGCCTGCTTCGCCGCAAGCTCTCATTCAAAGGGGGAAGTACCGCAGCGCGGGCTTCCGACCCAGAGAGAGAGCGCTAGATCTAGGCAGAAAGGCAGAGATAGGGCGGACCCGTCTCTAACCCGTCCGTAGATCTACATGCGATCCCCACGATCACGGCCGCCGCCCTGCCTCGGCAGAAGCGGAAGCTGAGCCGCGGGGAACGCAAACGCTGGCAGTCAGCTCCCTCGAGAACTGACTCCCATGCTTCGCTCCCAAACAGACAACAAATAGGCTGTGTGTATCGCCACCCGAAATAGCACAGGCAGAGAGGAACACACAGTCGAAATGCCGCTGCTTATATTCGTAAGAATGCTTTGTAGGACATTGTGACACTCTCAAATAAAAGCTGTGCGAACTAGCACAAAAAAACAGAGTGACACACACACAGAGCGCTTGCTGAAAGACAGAAGCTGCCGGCTGCATGCACTGCACGTGCTTTTAAGCTTCCTGGTCTCTACGTCACCCCGCCTGTGACGTCTCGCTTCTCCATTGGACTGTTTGCACACGTGTTTCAGAGCGTGGTCACGCTGGAGGCGTTCCCAAAGCGTTTCGACGCAGCTCGAGTTCCTGAAGGGGAAAGTTACATTTTTATAATGGTATTGAGGTTCTGTATGTGTGGTTTTAACTGTGGTTATCATGATCTAAATGTATGCCATTATGCAAGACCAATGGTTAATTTTAATAAACAGTCAGAATAATTAAATTTCACCATACAAAAACAAGGTTGTTGCATTTTTTTACAGACTTCACTGTTTCTGATAATGAACATAAATTTACATCTGCGTCCTAACCGAAGCTACTATTACTCAAGCTACTGTGAGATGTGCATTTCTAAGAGACCAATAAAAAAGGAATACTATTAATACTGCAGCCTGCACTGCAAACTGTGATGAAGATATGCATAATCAAAATCAGGGAACACAAACCTTTTCAAGTTTTTTCTCACAAACCTTTTTCACAGTACTTATTAGAACATGCAGAAATTAGAAATTACTTTTTTCTATCAAGTTATTTAGTTTGTTAAGGAAAATGACTGGAAAAGTGTAAAAAAAAAAATTCAAAAACGTGAAGTGTTTGTCATGTTCTGACCATACAGAGTAGTTTAAAACTACAACTAATAATCTGGTTTCTACTTTTGGAGCAAAAATCTGCCTTTAAATGTGAAATAAATAAAGATTTGCATCATACATTTACATCAGGAAACTCATTCAATGCCCATACCTCGATAGGCATTTATGCATACCTCGATTCTACTTTTAGTTTGTTTAGATGTCTTTGGTCCATTTTGCATTCACATTTAAGTCAAACCACATCAGAGCTTGTTTGGATATGGACCGAGACCCACCTTTTCGGATAGCAGCACTCAAACACCAGAGTTTGTTTTAATCAAACCAAACCTGCCAAGTGTGAACACACTCCAAATGTTTTTTTTTTTTGTTTGTTTGTTTTTTTGTTTTTGAAGTATAACACAACCTAAATAGGTAGAAAACTACATTAAGTTTCTTAAATCCACACACCAATTCAAATCTTTATCCTTACCACTGAAGCGTATCTAAGCCCAAACATGTGACGTGGTAATTAATTGTCTGCAGAGTTATTTCTAGTGGTATTTTATAAACACGTGCAAGTTACTAGTCAGCTGTTGTAGTATCATTCCCTGAGCACGCTGGCTTCATTGATCTACAACGTTTAATCCAATCTTCAGTACAACTTGCAAAGCTCAACAGCACATATAAGCCAATAAATGGAATAAAGCTTGCTGTGTGCATCTCTGATATAAACAATGAATATGTGGTGAGTGTGTATGTGAGGGTTGAGAGGTCAACTCACTCAACTCACATCTCTGCCCCTTGACTGAATATGCTGACTATATATCTGCGAGAATGGGGCAGGAGGGCCCATCTTCTTATCGATCTTATCCACGCACACACTTACACAATACAGTGCCCGCGTGGCTTTGATATTAGGATGTTAGAGTTGATCTTCCATATTGATGAAGTACAGATAAAGAACAAACGTGAAGTGCGTACAGAGGGTTGAACTACACCTGACCCTCAATATACACATCCACATGAGGATCCGCGTGATCTTTATAAAATATTGCAAGCTCTCTTTGTCTCTCTCACGCACAACATAATGCTGAATCTTTACACAATCAATGCAAGTAGTCAGACCTCTTCAGTACAGTTGTGTACAGTACATCAAGAAAAGACAGCTAGCAAAAGAGGTCCTATTGAAGGTTACTGAACAGACATCTAGAGTTCTGACAAATACTATGGATGTTAATTTAACACATTAATTTAGTCCAATACAGATATGCCAAGTTGTCATGAAACTCTAGACGGCACAGGCTAATGGGTCCTTAATGCAAACTGATGATATTCACAGCATTAAACTACTTGGCACAAGCTGATTGGTTCATGTTGCGTACACTGCTGATGAGCTTGCTGTTTTATATTTAAATGGCTGGTTAGTATTCGCTAGAGCAGTTCCTCTGAAACCCCCCACCTTCCCCAGCTCCACCTGTATAGATCTGCTTCAGGTTATTATATATGCTACTTGTGCAGCAGCAGTATGTCTAAGATTCTCACAGCATCATATCAGTGTAAGTACTGGGAGTAGCAACATCTTAAAGTTCCTGTACTTACTTTAATCTAAAACAACATCAATAACCAACATCAACAGCAATTCAGAAACGTAGCAAATCTATTCCACCAAGACCAAATACATTAACATCGTCATTACCATTACCATTAAACTGTTAAAATCTTCTGAGAATTATGACAATAGACACTAATGTTCACACTAGATGCATTGTCGCATAATGTATGCACTTTTTAATTGTTGGTTTATGAATATTTGGTAACACATACATACAAAAATTACACATACATATACAAAAAGAGCATTTTTGCAGGGAAACCATGCTGCAAAAATCAACAAAAATATGGTATTTAGCAGCTTAGCCTTCCCTAAAGAATGCCAGTGTGCACTACAGCAATTTTCATATTCAAAAAGCTTTATCAGTTACAACAGAAAGCAGTCTTATAGGTGAAAGTAGCATTCATTTTACTGACCTGTTTAATTTCAATGCCAATTTCTCGGCCATTTTTGATCTGGAAATCCAACCCAGGTTTCCAGGTAATCATATAAATATAGAAACGAACAAGATGGTGCCATATGATTTACTTCAAAACCTATGGCATAAATAAAAAAACTGTGCAGGACATTACAAAACAGCAATTATGTTTAACTTGAACCAATATTTCTGAAAACTTACTTTCTTTCTTTTTATTATTTCTTTCGTTATAATTTCTTTGTCGTTTCACTGCAACACTGGTTTCCTGTTTTTCTTTTGTCAAATTGTAACTTTTTTTTTTCTAACAATAATAAATATACGCAGTTAAGGTCAAAAGTTTATTACAGAAGGTTCAAATGCTCACTGATGCTCCAGAAGGAAAAGTGATGCATTAAAAGCCAGGGGTGTAAACTTTTAAACAGAATGAAGATGTGTACATTTTCCCTTTTTTGCCTATATATCATATTTTTTCATTTACTACTGCCCTTCAGAAGCAACAGAAGATACTTACATGTTTTCCAGAAGACAAAATAAGTTAAATTTACCCTGATTTTCAAATTCAAAAAGTTTTTACCCCTGGCTCTTAAAGTATTGTGTTTCCTTTTGAAGCATAAGTGAGCATTTGAACATTCTGTAATAGTTATAAATAGCATATCAGTCCCCCAGTTGTCCTCAGTGAAAAAAGACTGATCTAAATATCATACATACATTGTTGAAAAGGGTTCAAATACACAAATATGCTGAAAAGGCAAAGAATTTGTTGGACCTGAAGGATTTTTCTGAAGAACAGCAGGCAGCTTAACTGTTCAAGACAAACAAGGTACTCATGAACAACTATCACTGAACAACAGCTGTGGATCATTCAGGTTACAACGCAGTATTAGGAATCAAGTATATAAAATTTTGAACGGGTCATTTTTATAAATTCAATTCCATTTTCTCTTGTGGACTATATGTAAACGTCTTTTATGTGAAATATCTTTATTTAGGTTTTTGGTCAATTTTGGTCAAAAAATTACCATTTTGCAGATTCTGCAAGGTGTCTGTAAACTTCTGACCTCAACTGTTAATAACAATAACACACTAATATTTCTAACTTTTTTTCTTTGTATTTTGGTATCTCAAATGATCACTTCTTACTGATGTTGAGGTTGACTGATCCGGCCCAACTTAACAAGTCAGATGTCCGACAATGAGCACCATTTCAGTGGTTATTCTGAAAAAGGAAATAAGAGAATTCTGTGTTCCTGTGTGAGAGAGGGTGGATAATTGAAAACTAAATTACGACTGTTTTTGGTGCAAGAAACCTTACTAACATTTATAAATGGACTTCAGGGGGAAATGATTCTAAAGTGTAGAATGTGTGACCCCTTTAAAATTTAATTTTATGTGACAAATGCAAGTTCCACAAGATAATGTGCATTTATTACTCGTCTCTAAGTGACTTTTAAAATGACTTAAACTAACCATAGGGAAAGTCCCACTTGAGCATCCTGTGATAAAGGACCTTCCTCAAGGGCACAATGGAATAAAAGCAGTTCTGAGATTGGAGTAAGACTCTAGCGCATGACTCAGACCCACTTAAAATGCTTGCAGTCCAGATACTTTTACATACTACCGTTTTAGAATTTTGGTGTCAATATATATATATATATATATATATATATATATACACGTATATATATATATATATATATATATATATATATATATATATATATATATATATATATATATATATATATATATATATATACGTATATATATATATGTATGTATATATATATATATGTATGTATATATATATATATATATATATATATATATATTTTTTTTTTTTTTAAACTGACCAAACAAGATAGTATTTCTGTTTCAAATAAATGCTGTTCTTTGGCTTTGCCATTAGAGGAATAAATTACATTTTATGTTAAATTGTAAAATATTTCACAATATAAGAGTTTTAACTGTGTTTATATATATATAAATAATCACAATTGCACTCATCTACAGCATATCTACTATAACCAAAATGTTTCATATTCACCACACATAAGGATTTTCTTTCTTTTTTTTTCAAACAATCAGAGAGTTACAGAAACTACACAGTATGAAACAAACATCCACACAAATGAAGCATGCTGTTTTGTTCTACCATAAAAAGTTTTTGCACAATTTTCCATTAATGAACAGAATAGTGAAAATGCAATAAACAGAGAGATTTTCCCACCTACTGCTGGGTTTAAAGCAAAGGGCCTGTAGCTACAGGCATGATGTAAACACACACGCAGACACATACATGCACACAAGGAGGCATACGCACTTACAAAAACAATAGGGAACTATTGATTTTCAAGGGAGTGTTCTAATATCACAAAACTGTGTTACTTATAATAGGATCTTTTCAAGTTTCACATCAAATGCATATCTAGGGGGCATTTTCTTTGTGTTTTTCCTATTAAAAAGCAATAGCACAGGAATAAAGCAATAGAGAGAGTGGAAGAGGGAGAGTGACAGAATGAGAGAGAGATGTAGGTAAAAATGAATCAAACAGATGTAATTTCACACGTCTCAGGGACATTATCACTGCACATCCAAGCCTCTGTTTCAAAACGCAGGCTGACACTTTATTTTTAGACAGGATTTTTCGCCTCTTTACTGCCATTCTTTTTCTTCTTGAAAACCACACATACACGCCAGGGTTGTTCGCCATAGAGAAATTATTTTAAAACTCCTGATTTCACATTTAAATTTCAATCTGTAAGGCAGTAGAATGCAAATAGAATTAATTTTGTGTGTGTACATATGTGTACATAATTAATTAAATTACTCAAAATTAGTCAAAAGTAACTAAACTTTGGACTAATTTCCTCTGTTGTGTAACTATGAATTAATTTTAACTCAACATCCTGTGGGTCACGGCCAATTCATTTCAAATTATAACTTGTGAACTGAAAGGGAGCCAATTCTGAATTGTGCTCAAGCTTGTCTCACACAGACACATACACACACACAGAATGTGGAGCTGTTCTAATTAACCCATGTTGTCTATGAACAATAATTCCATGTTATGTTGCAAATGACCTAATGACCACGCATGGCCACGGTGATTAGAAGGTAATGCACCGTGAATATCTGCACTCTTGCTCAGGCCTGTACATCAGAGCTGAGAGCTGAATATCAAATTTTTCTTGTCTCTTCTGAACACTGCGCACAATGCCAGGGCAAACTCGTCTGATCTTGCTGTTTAACAAACTGTACCAAAGATCACTGTCACGGTATAAAACAATTACAGTTTACCAATCTATTTAAAAGCATTAATTGAAACAGAATAAGGCGTATTATGGAGGCTTGTGGTTGCTTACCTACTGAAAAGGCCATCACTGCCGGTCAACCGAATGTTTTCAGTTTTGTGAAGTGTTTTGCGTGGTGGTTCCCAGCAAACTGTGCCGATCTGCTGGTCAGAAGGTCAGATTTTACAGCTTCCACTGAAGATGGATTTGCACAACTTAGAGTTCAAGTCAGCTCAAAATCTGAATTAAACAAAACAGAGACATATTAGATTATCATCATCATTCATTTTTTTATTAATTCGTGAAATGTTATTAATTTCAAATTTTTAGCACATCCCACCATACATTTGTCACAGTGTGAGTCTCTCTGGAGCTATCTGGGTTAAGCAGAGGTGGCATCCCTGTAACCTCATTTCATGAATTTCCCCATATGCATTTCACCTTGTAACCTCTGTGTTAACAGCCCAGGTTTATAAATTTCACATTATTACTACCCTTTTGTATTCATGACATTTTTTATTATTATATATTATATAATAACTCCCCAAGCATCATCTGACCTCGATTCATAAATATAAGACACTGCCATGTTCCCTAAGCCAAGCAATAGTAAGCCCTCTATTACTGAGACAAAGACAATTAAAGTTTATTAGAGCCTTTAAAACTGTATTTACGTTGTCGGTCAGACAAATTTTTTAGAGGTAACAAGTGGCATTCGATGACGGTATCATGGTATTAGCTGGTAATATGTGTACCATATGTGGCCCTGGACCACAAAACCAGTCTTAAGTCGCTGGGGTGTATTTGTAGCAGTAGCCAAAAATACATTGAATAGGTCGAAATTATTTATTTTTTTCTTTTATGCCAAAAATCATTAGGATATTAAGTAAAGATCATGTTTCATGAAGATATTTAGTAAAATTCCTACTGCAAATATATCAAAACTTAATTTTTGATTAGTAATATGCATTAGTAAGAGTTTCATTTGGACAACTTTAAAGGTGATTTTCTCAATATTTCGATTTTTTTGCATCCTCAGATTCCATATATTCAGTTAGTCGTATCTCGGCCAAATATTGGCCCATCCTAACAAACCATGCATCAATGCAAAGCTTGTTTATTCAGCTTTCAGATGATGTTTAAAGCTCAGTTTCGAAAAATTGACCCTTATGACTGGTTTTGTGGTCCAGGGTCACATATGTATGTGTGCAGAAAAAAAATCCTTCCTTTTTAGTTGGGAAATGTATTTAACGTTAGCTGCGTTGCACAGCCATTCACAAGCTCCAAGCGCAGGTGCTGAAAATAACGACTTTATCGTAGCATGTAGGTATGGTGGTCGACATACTGTTAGTAAATCTCTACATTGCCCTGCGCTATTTTTATTAAAATACCACATATTCACCAACAAAAATACTACTTAGAGAACCGCGTTGTTGTTCACCACCTGAGAAATGGATTCACAAACGATTCACTGCATTTGTGAACTGTCCGATTGATTCAGACTGAATCCCTAAACTGACCCTGCGTCCCAGTATGCATACTATCCACGCTATCTGCCCTATTTATTTTTTTGTTTATTTTTAATTTTTTGTTTATTATTGTTTTGTTTATTATCAATACTAATACTAATACTAATACTAATACTACTAATAATAAAGGCAGTGGCTATTTAAATAGATACTTTACACTGAGTGCAAATAGCAATGACTTCTATTTACACTAATTGAAATTTTGGATTATTTCCTTTAGTTTTATTGAAAATAAATGCTTTTCTGATGTGATATGAAAAAGTTCGCCAAAAGATGGATTCGAACCTGAGTCGATCGCGTCAAAAGGAGTACAATATACACTTTACCATCTGTGCCACTGGAGGTAACAACTGACAACTGTCTTGTAATGTTGACTAGCCCAATCATACGTTGGTGGGCAGAGTTAATGTAAATAGCCTCTGCCAACAAGGCGGGTTATTTGCACTTAGTGTAAATAGACCCTCTGTAACAATAATAATAACAATAATAATAATCAATGCTATATTTGTATTCCATAGTAACTCAAAATGGTGGTTTAATATTTCATACTTAATTTACTGTATTGAATATTATCTTCCTGTGACAGACAGGAATTGCAGGATTAGCATTAGCATGTAGTGAGGTTAATGAGGAATGGAAAACCAATTCTTAAATTAAAAGTTAAAATATGTGCAACGAAGCAACAGGTGGACCCAATACTGCTGCCCAGACATGCCTGAGCAGGGAAAGTTTTTCTATGTTAGAAATTCATTAAAAAGTGTAAATGTTCTCTATCCTCTACTGTCGCATACATTCAAATTATCACATAATATGAGAGGTGAACTTAGTTCTCTCTGCAATGACACCTACAGTTCTGTTGTAAGTGTGTGTGTGAGTGTGTGTTGTTTACCCACAGTTATATGGAGACATTTGACATGATGAGTTTATTCAGACACACTGATTTCCCCCGGTGCTGGATTTCACAGTGGAGTTAATTGAATCTTGGCTTAATCCTCCTAAAGCACGCACACACACACACACACATATACACACATGCCAACCGAAGAGTAGTAATTTTGAAGGGGAAAATAAATGTTTACTGAATAAGGCGGTAATCTTTATTTTGAAGGCGTTAACTCAATCCCTCTCATTTGTCAGGGCTGCTACACTGTCTCAGTGCAGTAAACTGGGCAAGACTGTGCAGACCTCGGTGAAATATATAATCATCAGTTTCGCCTGTTCGAAAATGAATTCGATTTGTAGTTCAGTTTTTTGTTTTTTTTTTTCCTCACAATTCTCAGTTGCTAAGGTGCTCACAGTGTTTTTTAGCAATATGTGGTTAGAGTGTGTCGTGGGTTGTTGCTAGGGCTTTTCTAGGTGGTTGCTTATCCCCATGTCTCTCCTCACTGCACTGTAGATTGTAGTCTGACAGCTAGCCAAACTGAGATGTGGTTCTTCTGAAAACTTTTCAGAGATGAAAAATTACCCCGCCCTTTGTCCCCTGACATAATTGGTTCTTGCTTCCAGACCAGCGGGTTTTTGGGGCCATGTGCGGTGCCAGTTTTCCAGCCCAGAACTGTCTTTTTGAGGTGGAAACATGCAAAATGGCTCCAGATTGGGAAAAGGGGCTTTTAATACCATGGTCCTTCCTTTAATGTACTCTGTAAATTAGTGGGATTTTTTGCCTCTTTTATCATCCTCCAGTCAAAAATGATTCTGATCACAAATCTGACTACAAAGAATAGGAAACAACTCTTCTCTCTCTCTATCTCCCTATTCATTAATTTTATTGTGAACAGTTCATCCATGCATGTGTTTCTTTCTTTCTTTTATTGATTGATTGATTGAACTTGTAATTTTTAATGAAACTGTCATAGCTCAATCCTCCAGTGAAATGACAGGCTTCTTTCTATTGATGTACTCTCTTAGAAAAAAAAAAAAAAGCTGTCACTAGGATGATACCTTTTCAAAAAGTACTAATATGTACATTTAAAGAGCAGGTCATATGGGTTTTTTGAAAAAAGAAAAAAAAAAGTATGCAGCTTGTAACGTAGCTATACCCTGCTGGGGAAAAAAAAACAAAAAAACAGTTAAAACCATCCTAGTAGCTGGTTTTAGATGGTCTCCCAGGCTGGTCAGGCTGGTTTTAGCTGGTTGTTCCAGATGGTCTCCCAGCCTGACCAGCTATGACCAGCTAAGACCAGCCTGGATGACCAGCTAAAACCAGCCAACCAGCTTAGGTTGGTTTTAGCTGTTTTTTTTTCAGCAGGGTACGTCCATGTAAAGAGTTTGCAAAGTTGTTAATCAAAAAAGTGCATGATAAACAAAGATACTGTCTCTCAAAAGAGTAGACTCAGAGCTGCCTTAATGAGTCATTATATTTTTTAATCTTCTGCCTGTTACCAACATACGTCACTAGGTAACACATTAGCAATATCCCCGCCTGCTTGCGAAATAGGAACACAAACATTTCCGTTAGTTAGTGTGTTTACATTATGTCAAGAAGATGCTGTTTTCTGTGCTGTCAAAGCGAGTTTGTTTTGTTTTCATTGGGTGAAGAATGATAATGTGAAGAATCAGTGGTCATTTTTTCCACAATACTACAGCAATGAAATTCTAACCTTTTGTTGTGCTCGTCATTTTACCGAGGACTGCTTCTCTAATCTTGGCTTTTATCTTCACTGGCTTCTAATTTTCTTTATTTGGACTAACAAGCATCTCCGAACCACAACCTGCAAGTACGATTGATATGTTATGTGTACATTTTTACATTTTGAGTGCTCAAAATTGCAAGTTGCAGCTTTAGGTTTCCAGGTAAACCACAATATTACTGTCTTACTGAAATAGTTCTGATAATTCGCTGTGAACCCACTATTTTCTAAGAAATAGTGTTGTTTAATGTAGACTGTCGTTGTTCTAGTTACTTTGTGTAATAATAAAAAATGTAGACATATTTTGGTTTACAACAGTGTTGTTTCATCAGTTAGTCACATTAGGCTAACATATCCTCCATTATTATTTGTGTAAAGGTAGGGTAAGTGATTTCTGGTAGCCATTGTTGATATTTGAAATCACTAAAACAAACACGCGCCTGCCCCAAAAGGGTCTTGCCCCTATTGATTTCTTTAATTACACGGGGCCTACTTCTTGCCTCATCGCAGCATTTCCCAATCTCAGTCCTGGCACCCTATCACAGGATATTCCGCCAAGATTCCAGTTCGAAACGAGTGTATATGTTCCATTCAGAGGGCATTGTGTGTGTGAGACGTGAATTTAAATTGTATTTATTTACAGATGTATATGATTTCACACTTCTCTAGTTAGTTTTGTCTGTGTGTGAAGACGCTGCAGGCATCGGCACAGCACAAATTCATAAATGAATGTTCTAAAGTGAAGTAAACTTCAGTGGATTTCCCCTGCTCAGGGAGTAGAGAGCAATGAACACTGTGTAGGGATCATATCAATCGGAACTATTCATCAATTCATGCACGTAGCTCTTCTAACGAGCTCCTCTTTTGTTTTTTATCACCATCTCTATATGTTTGTCGTCGCTCAGCTCGGCTAATACCTGTCAGTGCTCTCTCTCTCCTCCCCATTATGAGTAGACATGCCCCTTACTGCTGATTGGCTAGTTTGTTTTGGTACTCGGCCCGAATCAGTTTTTGAAAAAAATACATACCCCACCTTTAAGTGTTTACAGTTTAGAAGCTAAATTTTAGCTTTGGGAACAATTCGCTTGCATAAGTGTTCAAATGTTTTTATGTCATTATTTTAAGAATGGACTGGAGCACTATATTATTGTTTTGGTGAATGCTTTGTCAATGGTAGCCAGGGTTGCCAGGTTTTCACAACAAAACCCGCCCAATTGATACTCAAAACTAGCCCTAAACTAGCCCAATTCTGTTTTGAGGAGGGTCCCCTATTAAAAATCACATTCCGGGGTGTAAAATACAAGTTTTTTGTCGGGGTTCCCCTGGTAGATTCACATTCCAGTGGCTAAACATGACATTACTGGGGTTGCTAAACCTGTGGACATCAAAAACAACCACAGACTTGGCAACACTGATGGCAGAGCTTGCTAACTTGCATGAGTACTCCTCTCGGTACAAATCACAACAGACTTGGCCAGCTGACCAATCAGAACAGAGTAGGCTTATGGAAGGGAGGTTTACAGACCTTACGCTCAGAAATGATCAAAAGAATCATTTCAAAATCATTAAGAAATGATTTTATGTGTATATTCTGAGAAAATTACAATGTTTTCTGACCTTAGATGCAATTAAACCTGTTGTAGGAGACTATAACACAATATTAAGACACTTTAAAATACCATATGACCTGCTTTGTGTATAGTATGTATACTTTAGGTGTATACATACTAGTACACAAAGAGCAGGTCATATGGTACTTCAAGATATGTACCAATATACCAATGTGTACCCTTTAGGGGTAAATAAGGCACAAAGGTGTACCTTTTAAAAGGGTACTGCCCCAGTGACAACTTTTGTACCTTTTTTCTTAAAAAAAAAAAAAAAAAAAAAAAAAAAAGTGTATCCCTAAAAAAAATGATTAAAAGTGTATCCCATAAATTCAGATTATTGTTAACACTCATTATTTGCTTTATCTACTTAAAATCCATCTTGTAATTACAAAAACCTGCCATTTTAATATTTCAAATCAGCAAACTTGCAGGTTTTTCATGGATTAACTGTCCCATAAAATGCTCAAATATCAAGCTCAGCTAAAGTCTGCACATATCCAGGACCCACTGTTTCTTATTCCCATATTCTTCCGTTTATAGTAATGTACACAGCCTCAGTATTTCTATAGTGTTTGGCCTAATGAGAAAAATCATTAGTAATGCTTCTATATGCATTTAGTTCATGTAGCACATTTTTTGCTGATAAATTTTCATGTCTGATCTTTTATTAATCATTACAAGTCATTAATAATTAGTCAAGTGTATAATAAACAAATTATGTTGTCATGTATTAGTGTACTGTATCTTCAGCTCATATGTATGCATTGAGTGTGTTGCAGTAATATCGCAGCATGACTGATGTTTGGACTGACGACGACACCTAGAGTCTGAATGCAGAGAAAAAGCAAACTTCTCTCGCCTGGGTGAGGGAAACATATCAGTGCCCCCTTGCTTTGCTGTGGATGCCTTAATTATTTAAAGGGCACCCCCAACACACTTTTCCTCTGCTTTTACTTTCATCTTTCATTTCTTTATTCTCTCCATCCTTTTTACCCAGATTTATCACTCTTCTTTGTTATCTTTGCACTTTCTTTCCCTCAAGACACATCTAGATATCTTACTCTCTCTCATTCTGTCCTCTGAGGCTCTCGGTCCTGCCCGAGGCTACGTCGGCCTGAATGCTCCCCAGGTCCGTCCGCCCAGTGGCCGATGAAAAATACATCAGTCGCTAGGGGCGACACAGCTCAGTAAAATATTAAGACCATCCACAGTTCTTATATGTCAGGTCCCCATGGGGGGGTGGGGGCAGATAAATTATGCACCACCATCTGTCAGATGTAGCTGCTTCCTCAGTGGCGCAAACATAAACTGAGAAGCGTGTAAATTGGAAAATAAAGAGACGCGTGTACAGGCTACCTCAGCCAGGAAACTTCCGGATGGATTAGTGCTTCACTGGATGAGTCTGGTTATGTGTGTGTGTGTGTGTAGAGGTGAACTCAGCCATGCTGAAACACTAGGCTCTCAAGTGGAGGATTACAGTGAACTCTGAGGGACTTTTGCGGTGTATGTGTGTTTCTGTGATTTAGCGCACGAAAAGCATGAATGCTAAAACAGTTAACCGCTGGCGAAGCACCAGAAGGGTCCCTGATGTGGATGCCAGTTGTTTATTTCATGTGCAAGTTGAATCAAAAGTCTTTTTACCAGTTCTTCCAAGTAGATGGGATGCCCACAAGCCATCTGACTCATATTCCACACACAAAAAATAGCAAAAGCTTTCTAAACATCAAAGTCCAATCTGATTGGCTTGCTTTCTGCAATTTTCTCCAAGAATTGTACAGTTGCATCTATGTTGTATTTATATATTGCCATCCATCTACAAGATACCCAAACATCATCCATTTAACTAGAGTTTATCTATCAATATTTTAACCTATCCATCCATCAATTTCTACAATATATCTATCTAGATATCCTTCCATCAATCCATTTTAAGTATTTATCGAGACATCCATCAATCCGTCTGTCAACCTACAGTATCCATCATCCATCCATTTACACCATCTATTGATCATCCATTTATCAGTTCATCCATCAATTTATCTATCCACAGTATCCATTATCCATTTGAATCCATCCATCCATTTATCTGCAGTATCTACCCATCCATGCATCATTTATCCATTCATCCATCTATCCACAGTATCCATCATCCATCTGAATCCATCCATCCATCCATTTATCTACAGTATCTACCCGTCCATGCACCATTTATCCATTCATCCATTTTTCCATTCATCCATCCATCTATCTATCCACAGTATCCATCATCCATCTGAATACAGTATCCATCCATCCACCCATCCATCCATCCATCCTTCCATTATTTTTACAGTATATTTATCAAGATATTCATCCATCCATAGATCTTCAATATCTATCGAGATCCGTCAGTCCGTCTATCCATTCATCCATCCATCCATTTCTACAATATATCTATCAAGATATCTTTCCATCAATCCATTTTGAGTATGTATACATCCATCAATCCATACGTCAACCTACAGTATCCATCATCCATCCTTCCACCTACACCATCTATCGATCATCCATTTATCCACTCATACATCCATCTATCTATCCACAGTATCCATCATCCATCTGAATCCATCCATCCATCCATCCATCCATCTACAGTATCCATCATCCATCATTTTTCCATTCATCCATCCCATCCATCCATCCATCCATCCATCCATCCATCCATCTACAGTATCTACCCATCCATGCACCATCCGCCCATCCATCCATCTTGAGTATCTATTGAGACATTCATCAATCCATCCGTCAATCTACAGTATCAATCCACCATCCATCCATCCATCAATCAGTATCTATCCATTATCCATCCATCCATTCCTCCACAGTATCTGTATACCTATCCATCCATCCATCTCTATAGTATATCTATCAAGATATCCGTCCATCCATCCATCTTGAGTATCTATCGAGGCATCCATCAGTTCATTTGTTGACCTACAGTATCCATCCATCCATAATATCATCCATTCATCTACACTACTGTATCTGTCTATCCATCTACAGTATCTATTCATCTGTAAGTAAACGTTTTTAAAACATTAAATGTTTGTTTGACAAACTTTGCTTTTCTGGTTAAAAATTACAACTATATTAATATGATATATATTTTTTTTTCAATTAGCAGTTCTGCCTTTCTGTTTGCTGCCTCAATTTAAATTCTGGAATTATATTTTAAAAACATTCTCAATTCAATACTGAATTGTGCACCATAGTTTAAGTCCTAGGAGTTAGTGGAGATGGCATTTAACTGTATGCAAATAAAAGTGAGGCTGTGAGGGATAGACATGCACTCTTAATGTCAAAATGTTCAATGTAATTTTTTTGTACTATGTTTTTAAGTATTGTCATATTATTGTCATAACCGACATCAATACAACCCATTTAAAAAAAAGAACTGTAGGCCAACACTTTAACTGTACAAAATTAAATATTACTTATAACATGTATTAGCAGTAATCTAGAAAAGACAGATTAAAACAAACAAACAAACACACACACAACTCATCAGTATCAGTTAGTCAGACTCTTTCCGTCTACAGTATGTAGGTGGTTCTTGGCTACTTTCAGCTGCAAGGTGGACTTGACTTATGTTGATAGTCAAATGCAGGAGTCGGCAACCTTGTTGACACAAATAGCAATTTTTTAATTTTTCTTGTTAATTACTGTGCCACATCACCCCTCCTTTTCTATCCCACTCAGCATACACCACAGCATGAATAAATCATGCAAATTGCTGTCTCACTGTTGCATGTTTTTACTGTTTTCAGCATTATTTGTGCTGGTGTTGCCTTGTTTGTTGTTATATTTGAGCTGAGTGTCATGTGGTGGCAACTTGAGAGTGTGCTTCTTCCCTTAATGATGTGATTCTGAGTGTCATCGTCATTGTGTTTGGTGTGTGTATAATGTTATGGATCATTACTGTATGTGTTGCAAGTTGCAGAGATCTTTCTATACATGAGATGTTACTACAAGCAAGAATTATTCTGAAAGCAAAAATCAACAGTAAACCAACAACAGACCAAACCACATTACCTGCATGTACACAGGTGGCACTGTGTGACCCAGACAGCCCGTTAACTTAAGCAATTGTTTATTTGTCCAGTGGATTATGCAGATAGTTTAGGTTAAGTTGGACCATCTGGCTTTCATAAGCTCATAACCAAAGAGGGAATTAGATATGGGTGAAAGAACCACAACAATAACCTAAAACCTTTTTGAGGGTAAAATAAAATGCGTATCACAGTGGCACAAGTGACCCCTGGTTTGGCTGAACCAAGACTACAGTATAGACTACAGGACTACTGTACTGGCAACCAAACAGTCATCATATTGTGGGAGGGGAAAAAAAGACCTCAGATTCTTTAAAACAATATAAACCGCAGGTCCTTCCTCAGTAAAAGAGCATAAGCACAGAAATTATGAGTCATACATACATAAATCCTGGCAGAAGGGGGATCAGAAGTCATTAGGTGCTTTGTGTCTCATCAGCGTTGCTGCTCTTTTGGGTGTGGAGCTCATTAGACCTGCCAAAATGAATTAAATCACACTGCTGAGGAGGGAAAGGGGAGCACTTTGCAGTTAGCCTGATCGTTACTGGACATTACAGTACTGACACAGCAGATCTTTGCATCTACGGGGATCACAACTTTTAGGCTTGCTGTTGCACATCACTTCTATTCAGCAGTGTTGCAGAAGCTACTTTGAAACTGTAGTGTCCAAAGCTACTCAGTCTACAATAGGTAAAATACAGTTTTTTCAACAAAAGTTTCAACAAAAATGAATCTTTGTGTGTTGAACACAAAAGAAGATTTTTTTTGTTTTTATTTGGTCAGTTGGACCCCACTGACTTTAATTACATGATTTTTTAACATAAAACATTTTTCTATCTTCTTTTGTCCTCTTTAAGCCAATAGCTACTGCTTTTAAAAAGTTAGTTACACTACAAGTTATGAACCAAAACTAACTACATAAAGGTATTTTTAATACATATTTGTTGAGTCTGAGCAGAATTTATTTCCCAAAAGCAATCATTCTTTCATAAACTCAAATAGGGCAATGGCATTAAACTACATAAATCTGCAATAAATACAGCTACACTAAAAATTTGCTGGGTTAAAAACAACCCAGCGCTGGGTGAAATATAGACCAACCCAGCGATTGGGTTGTTTTGAGCCAGCAATGTTTAACCCAACCTTTTTGGTAGATTTATTTAACTCAACTGTTGTTTAAAAATTACTGTATGGCTGGCTTAAAATGAACCCAAAATAGGCTATGAAAATCAGACACATAATTACTAGATCAGCAATAATCTAAAGGTTAACATTTATTAATGAGAAATAAAAAAAATAAATAAATAAATAAAAATCTTTATCCAACTTATTAATAAATGTTCATTTACTAAACATATTTTGTGTTCATTTCAAACAAGAAATATAGTAATTTTTAAGCAATAGTTGAGTTACATAAAACTACCCAGAAGGCTCGGTTAAATATTTAACCCAACTGCCGGGTCAAAACATCCCAATCACTGGGTGTGTCCATATTTTACCCATATTTTTAACCCAGCATTTTTAGGATGTAACAAAACTATAAAATATTCTATTATATAAATGATAACAGGCCTAAACTAAATATATAAATATATAAATATATAAATAAATATAGTGTATAAACTATAAAATATTTGCTACAGAAAATAAACCATAAACAAAAAAGGAAATCACATGACTGAACAAAATGAATGACTAAATTTATTTCGAGTCCAGGCTGCAAGCAATGTGAACAAAAACAAAAAATCACCAAGATTTCACCCCAAAATGAAAGTTCTGTGATTATTTATTCCCCCTCATGTCCTAACCTCTATGACTTCCTTTCATCTGTGAAAAAGAAGACATTTTTTCAAAGATATTCAGAGAAATATCTCTTTTTTTTCATACAATGAAAGTCAACAGTCACCAAAAATGTTTTACCAACATTCTTCTATATCTTCTTTTGTGTGTGAACACAGAAAGTCACACAGGTTGGGATGACATGTACCTGAGTAAATGATGACAGAATTTTTATTTTTGGGTGTACTATCACTTTACATTAGCAGAATCGCTACTTAGCACTCCGCTTTAGCCATTATATCTGGAACTCTTTCAGAAGCTCCCAACTCACTCAACTGTTTATTTGCGTGGGCAAATTCAGTTCATCAGCTGAATTTTGTTCTAACCAACCTGATATTTGCTCGTCCATAACTAAGCCCTGATTCTTGACTCCACATTTTTATTGGAGTGCAGTAATTAGTTTTGGCGACAATTGTACGTTGCTGTACAATGTAGGGTATGAGCTCTGACTCATTTAAACACCTTAAGCGATCGCGCAAGGAACAGACAAAAAAGATTAACAGTTTATTCAGAATAACAATAAAACCCAGCGATGGTGTGAGAAAGTTCACAGCTAGATTGGTGGGGGAGTTTAAGGATTATGCGAATATGCCGCTCATTTCAAATTCCATATAATTATCCAAGGTTAGCAGCTGCCGGTTAAATGAATAAATAGCTCTACACCCCTCTCCGCTCTTCAATCCTCAGCCGACTGCCATATCAGACCTCATCTGAATATCCTGGAACTGTTACCAAGCAACACACTACCCCCCTTTTTGGCAAAGCGAAGGGCAGTGATGCCATTCAGCTGTTGAGGAGCTCAGTTAGTGCTGTGGATGCCAACATCGCGCTCCCCAGCTATGGCTGCCGTGGGGACAGCCTGAAACGGAGCAGTCTGGTGACTTTACAATACTCTGAAGAGAGCTCACATACAGAGACACACAAAAGAAGTAGGCTGCTTCGACATCCTCACTGTGGCACAGACAAGCGGTGGTCTATATGTGTAAAAGAAAACTGAAAAATGTGTCTGCATATGCCATAACAACTTCAATGAACTCCAGCACACAGTCAATTAAACTTGGACTGCAGTGTATTTGGCTGCTTCCTCTTCCCATCCTGGAGAGAAAAAGAGAAAATTACTGATCACTTAACTGACCTGTCAGTATTACAGCATATTTCTGCTCGCCGGCCAACACGAGAGTACACAAGCTCTTTTCCAAAATCTAGTGAGCGGTCTTGCTGTCTCCATAGGCAGCTGCCTTCTAAGACAGCATTCCAACCCCACGAAATCTCATAAGCAGGACTTTTCTGTGTTGATTTTGGGGGGAAATCTGTGGAATTATGTGGATTAAACATGGTGCAATCGGTTAAACGGAACTGAGAATAATTACGTTCTGATTAGTAGCTGAAAGCATTATCATATTAGGCGAAATATTTAATAAACAAACACACATGGGGAAGTGCAGAATTTGTGAATGCCCAGTGTTCCAAATCTGCAGAAATCTGCAGAGCTGTTAGTGCAGGCAGACTCCACTCTTCACAGGCAACAAGTTTGCAGCCCCCACTAATAGCGCTTCTATTGTCAAATGCATATAGTGGAACTTGAGTCATAATTGATTTTAAATGAGTTTGATGTAAGCATGATGCTAGACTTATATAACAGTTGTCAAAAAAACAAAAAAGAAACATGTATTTGGCGGATGGCATCATCCCAAATGACTTGAATTTAATTTAAGGTATACATTTGATCAGGTCATGCATTACATGGGAACTGAACCCCTGACCTTGGTGTTGCTAGCATCATGTGCTGCTGTTTGCAAGTTATATAACAAAAAAAGTTTTGTTTTTGTTTTTTGTTTTTACCTGATCTTGCCCTTCTCTGCATTCTCTGGGAATCAAACCCATGACTAATCTAAAAATATATATATATATATATCTATATGAAGAGTTCAGATGCAAAACCAGCTAAAAGCCATCTCAGTCAAAAATGAGATAATGATACTGAGTGAATGCTCCTGACACATAGTATACATCCATCAAATACTTTTACTCCAAACTCACTAAATTCCAGCCTCAGCCCAATCAGAAGTGCCAGTACTTACATAGAAACCCATACAAAGTAGCCAGAAAGAAATGCTAGTTTTAAAGATATACGTCAGATGGATTTAGCTGGTTTTGCATCTGAACTCTTTATTATATATATATATATATATATATATATATATATATTAATTACAATGTAGCTACATTTTGGAACAGTATTTGTGTCAGTAACTTACAGTTGAGGTCAAAAGTTTACAGCCCCCTTTCAGAATCTGCAAAATGTTCATTATTTTACCAAGATAAGAGGTATTATACATATAGTCCACAAGAGAAAATAATAGTTGATTTTATAAAAATGACCCTGTTCAAAAGTTTACATCCCCTTGATTCTTAATACTGTGTTCTTACCTGAACGAAGCACAGCTGTTTTTTTTTTTTTTTTTTGTTTTTTTTGTTTAGTGATAGTTGTTCATGAGTCCCTTGTTTGTCCTAAACAGTTAAACTGCCTGGTGTTCTTCAGAAAAATCATTAATGCCCAACAAATTTGTTGGTTTTCCAGCATTTTTTGTGTATTTGAACTCTTTTCAACAATGACTGTATGATTTTGAGATCCATCTTTTCACACTGAGGACAACTGAGGGACTCATATGCAACTATTACAGAAGGTTCAAATGCTCACTGATGGTCCAGAAGGAAAAAACAAGCATTGAGAGTCAGGGGGTGAAAACTGGAGATGTGTACTTTTTTTTTTTATTTTGCCTAAACAAACTTTTTTTTTTTTTTTTTCCATTTAGTACTGCCCTCAAGAGGCTACAGAAGATATTAACATGCCCAGAAGACAAAATAAGTTAAATTTACACTGATTTTCAAATTCAAAAAGTTTTAACCCCCCAGTCTTCTTAATGAGATGCATTTTGTATGATCCCTCTTATTTTGGTAAAATAATTCCCATTCTGAAAGGGGGGATGTAAACTTTTGACCTCAAGTGTAGGTACAGTAGGTAGATGTGAGTAAATAACAATTTTAGCATAATTTAATTTAATTTTTTTATTTATACTTAATTTTATAATAATTGTTGAATAAAGCACTACAATGTGTCTTATCTGTCGTGCCACTCCACTTGGACTTAAAACACACAGGATAAGGAATTTCCACTGTGGGCCGAGTTTGAGGCGGCAGATGCCATGGACATCCTGGGTTTTCCCGCTGCCGTTGGAAGCTCCACACATTGTCTGACACTCCAGACAGCACTGGCTTCAATTAAAAAAGAGAAGAGGGGAATGAGAAAAAGACAACTGTAGACATGTTGGAAATGGCTGTCTGTCTGGAACAAAATGATGAAAGTGAGAGAGGGAGTGAGAGAGAGACATTGTGTTATCTGTCAGCCTCAACTAGACAATGTCACACTGTACATTCAAGTGCCAGCTCTAAGAACAGAGGCTTACTGGTAACACACATACACACACACAGCATATTCAGAGGCGCTCTGGCTCTAACAAGCACATAGTATATCTGACGCCGTGCCATAGAGAATAGGGCCTGCCACAGGCAGTGTAGCCTGCAGAGATTGGGAGAACCAGATGACTCAATCTGCTCCAACAGTGCACAAAGAAGTAGTATTACTTCACCTTGTGACTTCACAGCCAACAGACACGAGACTGCACACACCGCAAATAACCCTTAGGAAAGAAGCTTGCTTTAATGTCTCAGTTTTCTTCTAGACAGCAATGAGGTTAAATGGAGGGAAACTTTAGAGGTAAGTTAAATGAAGAGACAAGTAAATTAAGTCTGCTTCTCGGAATTTCCTCCTGAGAAAAAGATCTTATTAATTTAACATGTCTCAGAAGTTTCAGAAGAAATCTCAATGGGAAACATAGCAAAAAATATTTCATTATCATCCTACATTACAGTAAAAATATCAAAGCATCCTTAAAAAAAGAAAAATGTAATTTAGAAACTATATATATATATATATATATACATATATATACAGTATATATTTATATATATATATATATATATATATATATATATCGGAGTGTCTATTTACACTAAGTGCAAATAGCCTGCCTAGTTGGCAGAGGCTATTTACATTAACTCTGCCCACATATGTGTGGTTGGGCTAGCTAATATTACAAAAGACATCAGTTAAACAACAGCTCTAGTGGCGTAGGTGGTAAAGTGCGTAGCAGTGACTTCTTGACGCCGATTTCTTTCTTCTGCTTTGTCACATATGAGACCTTCAATAAAATAAAGGAAATAATTGAAAAGTGTAGGGTACAATTGGTCTAAAGGTGCCCCAGGGTAAAAGACGCATTTAATATTATTTTCCTCTAAACCACTAGATGGCAGAAAAATGTGCATAGAACTTTCCAAGACATCAGGTTTTCAAGATACATGTGCAAATTGCCTGATCTATGACGCCATTGCAGGCAGCAGCACAAAGTCAATTCTATGCTTGCTTGATCTACTATTTGGTGTTTTTAAAAATGTCATAGATGTAAGTAGCAAACGAGAATCGCTAAAATTTTTGAATATGTCTTGAGACAATGGTCTTTTTGATGATTTTCAGTTTTGTTTAAGATAATTAAAGCAGTGTTTTTTTAAAAAAAAAAAAAAAAAAACAAAGAAATATGTAAAAGTATGGTATTTCGGGTAAAAAGTGTTTCTGCTGTTGGGGCTAAAGGGCACAGTAATTAACATGATAATTAATAGAAGGCTGACTTTTCCATTTGTTGACATGACATTGTTAGATTCAGATGGTAAATATCAAATATTATGTTGGCTGTCCATCTTAGAGATAATCACCATGTTTAGAATGAAACTATTATATTTAAAAACACAATATTAATCATACCATATAATAAAATATAATTTGCTATTACTACTGTAAATCTATATTCAATTACTATGGGATCTCATTCAATGCTTTCAGAATCTTTACTCTTTAAAATGATTTTGTTTCTGCATTTTAAAATGTTTTATATTAACATATTTAAGTGACTAAATGTACAAAATGTATTATTTTAAAATAGTACAAACATTGCTAAAGTGATTGTTTTGAACAAGTATTAACTTAGACATTATTTAAAAAAAAAAAAACATTATTTTAGCTAAAATTTTTGTATCAATATTGTGTGCCTTCTACCCCATGTGTGGAGTAAAAGGCCCCCCTTTCCACCTTATATTTACCCCACATTTATAAGATTTTTAAACAAAATGAACGACTTCAAAACAAACGTATATATTGTTTTGCAATCCTACACTTTGGGCACAGTGAAAAGCACATTGTTTCTTAGGGTGTGCCTTTAGCCCCGTTGTACCCTAATATAAAATGCCTCATGTGTTAGGCTTAGGGTGTATGGAGGGCTTTATTGTCCCAATAAGGCAGCATTCATTTTAGAATTTTATTAAAAATTATAAATTTACACTCAATACGTTATTATTGCATACTGTTTTATAATGTATTACAATACTGAGGTGCAAATATTTGCCACTTTCACTGTTAAATTTGCGCTTGGAAATAAGAAATTATTGCTATTTTCACATTTCAAATATCTGTATATTCAAATAGAATTTTTTTTTTAAATAACACATAATAATATTAATAATTCAGAGCACTCAAAGATAAACCTCTTTGTGCTCAATAAAAACAAGCAATTTTAAGCGAATTCTAATTATCACAGAAAAGCAGTCCAGAAGGCTTTCTTGCATGCAATTAAATGAAAATCTATGGCTGGATACCTCTATCACACATGCTGCGTGACAGTTAGACACATAGTTATTATGATCCAAAAGCCTGGCATGTTAGCGTTGATAAATACAAATACAAGCAGTGGTGGTAAATTAGCTCTGGCATAGCAGCCAGAAGTTCTTTGTGAGCAGATGGAGGAAGCCGACCTCCAACGCAGTGCTCTGAGGCGATGATAGGGCTTATCTACAGGTGTATACACACAGGTATGTCCACCAGCCTTTAACATGCACTCGAATGCAAATAAACTCCCGCTATACTCTCCAGAGAGTTTCTTTCGCTCGAGCATTGGCTTTCAGACAGAAGTGTGTTATGAGTATCCTCTGTATCCAGAAAGAGCTCATATTTAATTTAGGAGGGTTCATATGGCTAGGTCTGGCGGAGACTAGTGTTCAGACGGCTGGAAGTGAGAACCATCTGGCCAGCAGAGAGCCCTCATCTGCTGCCCAAATCTGACTCTGTTTACTGGGTAGAGAGGAGTGACAGCACTGCCAACTGGCCGAGCACAGAGGATAGAATGACTTTGTTAGCGAGAAAGCTAACAGTTAGCTTTTTACCGCCAAGCTAGCAGGTGTAGAAGTGCTGCAAGAAGCGTGACAAAAAGAACTTTTTTTTTTAGTGATGGTAGAGACGAATTCATTAAAATGTTGGGCACTATTACAGGCCACAAAATCACAACATGTCATTTTTAGTGGGTGCTGCATGGAAACATGGCTGTCTGTCTTTAGTCAGTGTGAGGAGCTGTCAAAGCTAAAGCTAACAGCTGTGACAATATGGCCGTTTCATGCTAGCTGTGCACGTCTCGCGGGAGAAGGAGCTAAACTAGCCTGTCGAGTATGTCAGCGACATCAATCACAAAGTGCCAGTGAGCACTTTAAAACAGATGTCACCGACAAGACAGAACTATTGGCTAATGGCGGCAATTCTAAAATTCTGACACTCTTTGACAGCAAGCAATTTTAAAGGGATTAGCATCTAAAAAAGAACATTGAAAATTCAATATCAATGTTATTTTCCAGCTTACAGAAAAGAGCAAATATGAATCCTGATTATTAGACTTCTCTATTTATGTCCAAACAGATCTATTTCTCCTTCACTTCCCCAGGCTGATGATTGAGTGAAACAGCGAAAGAGTACAGCAGAAGGGATTGTGGGCTTTAATTAGATTTGTACCTGTCGTGTCTTTACTCAAACGACACCAGCAAGTCTCTGAAAACAGGAGATTCGAGCTAAATTGCACTCATAACTGTGGCTGGCACATTAATTGGTGTCATTTAAAGAGCTTATGAAGATCAATTTAGTGCCAATTGTCCTCAAAAGTTATCTAGAGAATAATTTAGGTTATTGCTTGCATATGCGGGTCATTGTTGTGGTAAATGTGTGTGGATAAATGACATAAATCAGGCAATTAAAAATGTATATTTTCAGTTTGGCTCATGAATATTAATTAGACGACCAATTACTTTGGCCAAAAAGTGGGGGGATGCATCTCCCCTGAAATTAAGTGCCTTAAATGACAATTAATTGAAAGTGTGTAATTAATACAAAACATGCTTCTGGGTTTTACTCAAAGCTGAGTGGACTCATTTGTATTCATTTAAAGCAGTGAGTAAAATAAGCCATACTGCGGTGTGTTGACTGTGGGACATTAGCAAAGAGAGTGTATTTACCTAAAACCTCAGTTTCTTAGATCAGACCCAAATGCACACAGGGAAACCAAATGTTAGAGACTGAAATGCAAGAGTAGGTAGACTTTATAATGTCAAAATTGGGTTCCTGCTGCATGCAAATGTAAAGTTATGTAAAGTGATATCTATTTTTTAATACACTTATATGCTTCAGAAGGGGTGAATTGAGAACACTGATTGATTTTATATTGAACGGTTTCCTTTTGAGATGCGATTCTGATTCAATTTATTTAATGACTCACTTCCCTTATAAAAATTAAAAAAGAAAAAATGTATACAGAAAAATTCATTCTACTGTATGGTTTTACTTATTTTAAAATGATTTATTATAATACAGTGGCATGCGAAAGTTTGGGAACCCCTTGCAGAATTTGTGACAATGTGCATAATTTTAACAAAATAAGAGAGATCATGCAAAATGCATGTTATTATTTTTTTTTATTTAGTATGGCCTGAGCGATATTTTACATAAAATATGTTTACAGATAGTCCAGAAGAAAAAAAAAAGCTGAAATTATTAAAATAACCCCCTTTAAAAGTCTGGGAACCCTTGGTTCTTAATACTGTGTGTGGTTACCTGTGTCACGAATCTGGTCGATGTTCCGTGGTCCGCTCACCACCAGAGGTCACTCTCACCATATCTCACACTGACTGTTGCCTTTCACCCCGGACTACATCTCCCAGTATCCTTCACGCTGATTGTGTCATCGCATGTGACCAATCAGCGTCACTATAAAGGCCCCGGTCTTTCCCAGTGCAAATCACGGATTGTTTATTGTTGTATTCCCTTTGTTTTCGCTTCCTAGTTTCTTGTTCCGAGTTCCCTGTGTTTTGCTTTTCTCGCCTGGTTTTCTCGTTTGCACTGTCTAGCCGCCTGCCTTTGGATTATCGCTCGTCATTAAGGACTATTCTCTCGTCTCGCCTCTGACACTCCTGTTTACTGTTGCCTGCCCGACCATGTATCTGTCTCGTCCCATTAATAAAGGCTCGCATGTGGATCCGCTCGCCTCTCGTCTCGTTTACTCCGTTACAGAACAATCCGACACACAAGGATCCAGCAGCTTCACTCCCGGACATTCAACAGATATGGACACAGACAGGATACTCATCAGGATAAAACAAGGACCACGCACCCTCGATCAACACATCCGTGAGTTTTTGGCCATCGCTAATTATTCCACCCTCCCGGACTGTATAATTATAGAAGTTTTTTGTGATGGTGTTAATGAGCCACTGAAGGCGAGACTAAGACGCGAGGGTCCGCGTTCATCACTCGCGGAATTTCTGAACTTTGCACTGCTGTGTGTGGGTTCACCGTGCACCGTGGGGGTCGCGCAGAGGGAGCGCGACAACGCGGCAATGGCGACTGCGCGTCCCATTCGCAAATTGGCGGTCATGCCTGAGCACGATGCCGCGAACGCGCTAGCCGCCTGGATCGCTCGAGAAATGGTGGCCGTGACGGTGCGCGCTAGAGCAATGGCGGCGACAGCGGTGCCCGTTCACAAAATGGCGGCGACGGCAGAGCCCGTTCACAAAATGGCGGCGATCACAGAGGTCCGTCACGTCACAGCTGCCATACAAGAGCCATTTAAAGGTACAGTTACATTTCCTGAGTCAAGTTTCCAAGTCTACCCAAGTTGCAGCTGCGTTTCCTGAGTCAAGTCAAGTTGCAGCTGTATTTCCTGAGTCAAGTCAAGTTTCCAAGTCAAGTCAAGTTGCTGCTGTGTTTCCTGAGTCAAGTCAAGTTTCCGAGTCAAGTCAAGTTGCAGCTGTGTTTCCTGAGTCAAGTCAAATTTCCGAGTCAAGTCAAGTTGCAGCTGTATTTCCTGAGTCAAGTCAAGTTTACAAGTCAAGTCAAGGTACAGCTGCATTTCCCAAGTCAAGTCAAGCTACGGCTGCTGTTCCAGTGTCAAGTCAAGCTACGGTCCTTGTTCCTGTGTCAAGTCAGGTTAAAGCTGTGTTCCCTGTGTCAAGTCAAGTTAGAGCTATCGCTCCTATCTCAAGTCAAGGAACAGCCATCTTTCCTGAGCCAAGCACTGTCAAGATGGCTGCCACGCCAGAGCCACTGCACAAGATGGCTGCCACGCCAGAGCCACTGCACAAGATGGCTGCCACGCCAGAACCACTGCACAAGATGGCTGCCACGCTAGAGCCACTGCACAAGATGGCCGCTGTCTCCAAGCCACTCCACAAGATGGCCGCCATTCCTGAACCTGTGGTCAGCACCCGGACGCCACCTGTGGTCATGATGGCCCACGTGCTGGACTCACCCCTAATGACAGTATGGGCAGCTAAAATGGCGCTCCTTCATGCCACGGCGGCTACCCCTGGGTCAAGTCAGGCTTCCAAGTCAGGTCAAGACACAGAGTCAAGTCAAGACACAGAGTCAAGTCAAGACACAGCTGACGTTCTCCAGGAGTCAAGCCAAGTCACAGCTGTTCCCCACGAGTCAAATCACGTTACGGCTGTTCATGAGTCAAGTCCCGTTACAGCGGATTGCCATGAGCCAAGTCAGGCTACAGCAGATCCTCATGAGCCAAGTCAAGTTGCCGCTGTTATTCCAGAGCCAAGTCAAGCTTCAGCCGCTGCTCCAGAGTCCAGTCAGGCTACAGCTGTAGCTTCCACGTCCAGTCAGGCTACAGCTGTAGCTTCCAAGTCCAGCTTCCAAGTCCAGTCAAGCTTCCAAGTCCAACAACTTCAAGGCGGTCGTTCCTGCGTCAAGCAACGTAAAGGCGGTCGTACCTGCGTCAAGCAACGTCAAGGCTGTCGTACCTGCGTCAAGCAACGTCAAGGCTGTCGTTCCTGCGTCAAGCAACCTCAAGGCTGTCGTTCCTGAGCCAAGTAAAGTCATTGTTAACCTTCACAAGCCAAGTGAAGTCAGGGCCGCTCCTCCTGAGTCGAGCAAGGTCACAGCCGTGGTTCCTGAGTCAAGCAAGGTTACAGTCGTGGTTCCTGAGTCAAGTAAAGTCATTGATCTTCACAAGCCAGTTCAAGCCACCGCTGGTCTTCACGTATCAAATCAAGTCACCGCTGATCTCCAAGAGTCAAGTCAGTTCACTACTGATCTTCACGAATCTGGTCAAGTCACAACAGCACTCATTGAGCCAAGTCAAGGTATTGCTGTTGTTTCTGAGTCAAGTCACGCCCTGCCCGACGGCCCAGAGCCTCCCCATGTTTCATCAGACCTCCCAGTGCCTCGTCATGTCTCGTCTATTTGTCCAGAGCCAAATTATATCTCGTCTGACCGCCCAGAGCCTTGTCACATCATGTCTACCAGTGTGATGGCAATCACCATTCTCAGTATGTGGGCCGCACACTACACTCCGAGGCTCCCGTCTGATCTCAAGCCTGCTCCAGAGCTTCCGTCTGATCTCAAGTCTGCTCCAGAGCTCCCCTCACTTGGAGAAGCCATGCCAATGCCTCCTGAGGTGTCAGCCTTGGCTGTAGATCCTCCCATGGAGGCGGCATCCCTCTACAACCTCTCTGCTTCTCCCCTTACTCTGTCTGCCTCCTCTGTCTCTGCTGTTCCCAGGTCCCAGGCCATAACGCGGTTTCCTGCTCCAGAGCTCCCGCCTGGTCTCAAGTCAGCTCCAGAGCTCCCGCCTGGTCTCAAGTCAGCTCCAGAGGTCCTGTCTGGTCTCAAGTCTGCCCCAGAGGTCCCGTCTGGTCTCAAGTCTGCCCCAGAGGTCCCGTCTGGTCTCAAGTCTGCCCCAGAGGTCCCGTCTGGTCTCAAGTCTGCCCCAGAGGTCCCGTCTGGTCTCAAGTCTGCTCCAGAGGCCTTCCCCTTCAGAGAAGCTGCGCCAATGCCTCCAGAGGTGTCAGCGTCGGCTGTAGAACCTCCCATGGAGGCGGCGTTATCCTGTGGTCTCTCTGCTTCTCCCCCTGTTCTCTCTGCTTCCTCTGTCCCTGTTCTCCCCAGGTCCCAGTCCATTATACGGGTTCCTGTTCAGCCCTGGAAGGTCCTGGCGCCTCCTGTTCCGCCCTGGAGGGCCTCGGCGCCTCCTGCTCTGCCTCCGGTTCCGTCCTGGCAGTTCCCGGTGCCTCCTGCTCAGCCCTGGAGGGCTCCTGCCCCTCCTGCTCTTCTGTTTGTCTCCTCTATCCCTGCTCTCCCCAGGTCCCAGCCCATGACGCAGGTCCCTGCTCTGCCCTGTCCGGTGCCTCCTGCTCCACCTCCGGCCCCGCCCTGGAGGGTACCTGCTCTGTCGGTCCTGCCTCAATCACCGGGCCCTCCACATGGACCTGGGCCTCCAGCCCTCGCCCTGTCTCGCTCCCGCCCCACCGCTCCCCTGGACTGTTGTTCCCTTCAAGCATCTGGAAGCCGCTCCTTGGGGGGGGGGCTATGTCACGAATCTGGTCGATGTTCCGCGGTCCGCTCACCACCAGAGGTCACTCTCACCATATCTCACACTGACTGTTGCCTTTCACCCCGGACTACATCTCCCAGTATCCTTCACGCTGATTGTGTCATCGCATGTGACAAATCAGCGTCACTATAAAGGCCCCGGTCTTTCCCAGTGCAAATCACGGATTGTTTATTGTTGTATTCCCTTTGTTTTCGCTTCCTAGCTTCTTGTTCCGAGTTCCCTGTGTTTTGCTTTTCTCGCCTGGTTTTCTCGTTTGGACTGTCTAGCCGCCTGCCTTTGGATTATCGCTCGTCATTAAGGACTATTCTCTCGTCTCGCCTCTGACACTCCTGTTTACTGTTGATTTGACCCTGCCTGCCCGACCATGTATCTGTCTCGTCCCATTAATAAAGGCTCGCATGTGGATCCGCTCGCCTCTCGTCTCATTTACTCCGTTACAACCTGGATGATCTATGACTGTTTTTGTTTTTTTTTTTTTTGTGATGGTTGTTCATGAGTCCCTTGTTTGTTCTGAACAGTTAAACTGAGCACTGTTCTTCAGAAAAATCCTTTAAGTCCTGCAGATAATTCAGTTTTCCAGCACATTTTGCATATTTTAACTCTTTCTAGCAGTGACTGTGATTTTGAGATCCATCTTTTCACACTCAGGACAATTGTGGGACTAAAAACACAGCTATTAAAAAAGGTTCAAACGTTCACTGATGCTCCAAAGGGAAACATGATGCATTAAGAGCCGGGGGTGAAAACTTTTGAACAGGATCAACATGTCCAAATTTTTCTTATTTTGTTGAAATATATATATTTTCCCATTTAGTACTGCCCTACAGAAGCAACAAAAGATACTTGCATGTTTCCCAGAAGACAAATTAAGTTCAAATTACCTTCATCTTCAAATTCAAAAAGTTTTCACCCCCTGGCTCTTAATGCATCATGTTTCCTTCTGACGCATCAGTATATGTTTGAACCTTTCTTAATAGTTGTGTTTGAGTCCGTCAATTCTCCTCAGTGTGAAAAGATGGATCTCAAAGTCATATAGTCACTGCTGGAAAAGGGTGTAAATATCCAAAGATGCTGAAAAAACTGAAGAATCTGCAGGACCTGGAGGTTTTTTCTGAAGAACAGTGCTCAGTTTAACTGTTAAGAACAAACAAGGGACTCATGAACAACCATCACAAAACAAAACAAAACAAAACAAAAAACAGTCATAGATCATCCAGGTAATGACACACAGTATTAAGAACCAAGGATTCCCAAACTTTTGAAGGGGGTTATTTTAATAATTTCAGCTATTTTCTTTGTCTTGTGGACTATATGTTAACTTCTTACTTTTTGCATGTAAAACATCTTACTCAGGACAGTACTAAATAAAAAAATAAAATGCATTTTGTATAATCTCTCTTAGTTAAAATGTTACATTTTCACAGATTCTGCAAGGGGTTCATAACACTGTATATAATACTGGTCAAAAATGTAAGTATGCATTTAAGTCTCTTATACGCATACTCACCAAAGCTGCATTTATTTGGTAAAAAATACAGTGAAAAGTTATATTGTAAAATATTATTACACATGTATCACATGATCCTTCAGAAATCATTCTAATTATGCTAACTTTAAATCTTTAAATCTTTTTTTTTTCACCTCCACATTTTTTTTTTTTTGTTTGTTTGTTTGTTTTTTATGATGAATGAATTATAATTGCATTTGGTCACATAAAATGCCAATTTTAAGACCAACAGAAGTCTCTGCTAAACATTTATTCCTAGCTGTGTACATTCATACATATAGTATTTTCTTTTTCAATTTTTTTGTAGCAAAAAAATCACAGAATTAAAACTGACCAGTGTCGGCAAACACTTCTCATCAAGCCTAAATTGCTCCTGATGTAAATTACCAGTTTGTCCCTATAAAGTACATTAAACTAATTGGGCTATTTGTCCAACCAACACTGAAAATGAATTGCATGATTTGGTTCAACTGGATTAATTCTTCTCAAAAATGGTCAAATGTAGTCTGAACCCTGTCCAAAACTAATAAATTTGGGTTGATAATTTGGTGTGTGATGATGTGTGTAGCAGGCAGTTAGATATTGGGGACAATTAGAGGAGGAGGAGGTCTTTGTGTGGGTGAGTTGTCATGAACAGCCCATCGTGCCCTTCCAAAGGAATGAATAATGGATCATCGCGTCAGGCACCATCAAATAATAACAAACACACAAAACAGGTTGGCCAGGGAAAACTAGCCGAGCTCCAAAATGCCAAGACTGAATAATTCAAACTGCATTCCCTCACTGCACACCACGATTGCCTCATTCAGACCAGGGGGATAAGAGACGGGAGGAAAACAGAGGGAGAGGCGGAGCTCCAAATGAAAAGAGTGCTGGGAGGAAAGAATGGAAGGCAGGAAAGGCCAAAGAACAAATTTTGGCCAGTACAAAGAGAAAGAGAGAGGGAGAGGAGCACAATTTGTTGACGACCAACAGGAAGACCGTGCAGGCCAATTCTCCAGCGCTCTGTATTCATGCTGCATTGTGTCCTGAATAGTACTGACTTGCTAGGCAGGGTCAGGCTCCGGGGCTGGGAGGGGGCTGGCTGCCGCACATGGCCCAGAACGAGTGGACATGGCTGGGGAAGAGCAGTGGGGAAGGAGGGTCGAGCTCTGAACTGCTCTAGAGCCGCATGCCCATTGATCTGACACCAATTAGCATTGCATCCATCTGCTGCGGACTCCAAATGGAGTGTGGAGCCAACAGGCAAACCATCGCATTGGTGCCACAAACATAACACTGTGTAGTCATTCTTCATACCCTATTTTGGTTGTTCTTTCTCACTCAATGCAATTGCTTTGTCAGATTTTACAGTATGACCCCTTGGGTAAAGGCCAAAGCAGAGCCAAGCAATTGGCTTTTATCTCAGACTTTACGATATACAAATTAGCGAAGACTTTGCTCAAACTGACAATGTTAATTGGGTGTTTTTTTTGGTTGCCAGTCCAACAAAACTGAAATGGTAACACAGTAACCCAAACAAGCTTTTGTGTCAATATTGGCAATGTTTTGGAAACTAAAAAAAAAAAATGTCTGAGCAAAGAGGTCACAGACTGCTTTTTTCACAGACATTCAGTCAATTGCTGTGCTCCAGTTGGTTCTTCATTAGACGGACATCGTAGCAACAGTCACGCTGCAGGGCTGTGCCTGAAAACCTCCGACACCACCAGGCAATTAATCCTCCGTCAGTGAGCTTGTCACACCAACTGATCCAAGGCTGCCGATTTTGCCCAACGATGAGAGAAATCTTTTGCAATTCCTGAAATCTGTCTCAGATGGCACAACTGTAACAAAAAGCACACATTGTGCTTTACACTTGATAAGCAGACACACACACAGGCCTAAAGATTCCCCTGACATGACCAGTGATAGCTTAAAGTAGTTTTTTAACACATACAACTGAATAAGTTTGTGTAGGAAATTAATGTCTAGTACCATGACAAGTTTGTGGGGCAGTCCTGTCCTTAAATTTTCATACAAATGTACTAAAATGTATTTAAAATACATTTATTTCATGCTAAGTCTACTATAAATACATTAACATATTATGTACTTAATAAAAAATACCCTGCAATTGTACTTTAGTACATTATTATTTTTTTTTACTTTAATTTTTTTACACTTTAATTGTGCTGAAGTAGTGCTGAAGTCTAACTAAAGATATACTTATATTTGATTGAAGTATATTTGATTGCACTAAAGTGGAAAATGATAGCAATATAGATATTGATATTGCGCTAATATTATTATTGTGAATTATTTCGGCCATGATAATCGTGTAGTAAAAATGTGATATCGTAACAGCCATAATGACTACTTTAGTAGGCCTATTACAGAGATAGTTCAACCAAAAATGACAGTTACTCCATGATTTACTCACCCTCAAGCACATACATCCTAGGTGTATATGACTTTCTTTCAGATGAATACAATTAAGTTATATTGAAGTTATATTATAACAAATGTCCTGGCTCTTCCAAGCTTTATAATGGCAGTGAATGGCTGTTGAGAAAATATAGTCCAATAGAAGTCTAATAAAGTGCATCAATCTATCATAAAAAGTGCTTCACATGGCTCCAGGGGGTTAATGAAGAGAATCAAAGCATTTGCATAAGAAAAAAAAAAGCACCAGCCACCCAATAATACCAATAAGCTTTGTGCTTTTGGTATTTTTAATATAAAACAAACTCTCAGCTTTCAAAATCTGTTAGTTTTATAGGGAAATACAAACAATGTGTTTTGCAATATTGTGTTTTTCATGGTCTTTAATGTGGCGGGACAGATCGTTGTATTCATGAGAATCAATTGACTTTTCAATTACACTGAGACATTTGTTTCATTAAATTATACTGTTTTCTTTGTGAAAATTCCGCCGCAGACTCAGCAAAAACCTCTGGGGTGTCCTTTCATTTCTCACATGTATTTAATTAAAAACAACAATAAAAGGTTGAAACAACAAAAATAAAGGTTGAAGTGGGCTCCAGCTCGTTAACAGAAGTTATATTGTTGTCTTTTCTGACGCATATAAGTGACCATTCACAAGCTGTATTTACGGTATAATACAGTAAATGATTGGAAATAATATTAATGTCTTCCATTCATTATTTGTAGAGCGTCAGCCACCAAGTAATCGCAATAATTTTGTGTTTTGTTGCTTTTAATATAACACAGCTCAGCTTTCAAATTCTGTCAGGTTTATCCCGAAATACAAATTATAAATGTTTTTTCCTCTTTATTTTAGGTTTATAGTATGATATAAACTTGAAGGAACATCAGAAGGAATGGAAAAACAATATAGCCTAATTTAATGAGGCGAATACAGCAATCTGTCACGGCACATTAAAGAGCGTGAAAAACACATTATTGTAATAGACATATTTGTATTTCACTATAAAACTGACAGATTTTGAAAGCGGAGACTTTGGAATATCTTCTGGTACTCCCAATCTGGGCCGTTTGCATGCACAATAGTCTATAATATACTCTCAAAATACTCTCATAATTGCTACGAATTAATTCTTGGAATTTTGACTTTATTCTCAAAATATTTTGACTTTATTCTCAGAATTTTGACTTCATTGTCAAAATATTGCAACTTTGTTCTGAAAATATTTCAACTTTATTCTTGTAATTTCGACTTTATTTTCAAAATATTTCTACTTTATTCTCGTAATATTTCAACTTTATTGTCATAATATTTTGACTTTATTCTTAAAATATTACGACTTTAATCTCGTAATCTTTTTTTTTTTTTTTTTTTTTTTTTTTTTTTTTTTTGTAAGCGTGGCACCGAAACGCCGTGGTACAATATAAGTCAAAAAGACAAACAAAGGAAACTTTGCTTCCTTTGCTCCTGTAAACAAAACCTGGTTCTCGCAAGACTTGCATATTCTGTACTATTCTGCATCATCCGCTTGAACACCACTTTTATATTTTTCTTACACAAATTCATCAATTCACTTCAGAAGGCTGTTATAAACCCCCTGGAGCCAATGTGGAGCACATTGTATGATGGATAGATGCACTTTACAGGACTTCTATTGGATTACAGAATCTCAACAGCCATTCACTGTCATTATAGAGCTTGGAAGAGCCAAAACTTTTTTTTTTTTTTTAATATAATTGCGACTCTATTTATCTGAAAGAAGAATGGCATATACAACTAGGATGACTTGAGGGTGAGTAAATCATGGAGTAATTTTCATTTTTGGGTGAACTACCCCTTCATGCATTATGCATTTGATTATGGTTTGGAGCTAAACTTTGCAGGAAGGTAGATCTCCAGGACTGACAACAAAAGAACAAGAAAACATAATGCCTTCATCTACAAAATCATTTTGTTTTCTTTCATTACATAATGAAATTGGATGAGCTCAGTGTTGATTCATTTTCAGCTAATTACTTTTTGTGAATTTGAATGTGGAAAAAGAATCATTCATCATTCAAAATCAATAGTTTTCATTTACTTAAGTCAATGCTCACACAGTTAGACATCATGCATTCATTCCACACATAAAAATGCATCCAATAACAGTAGTTTCCACGTGGTCATGTGATATTAAAATGGCAGCCTCCATGAGGCGACTGGCTCGATGTAAGTAAAAGAGCTTTTATGACTGGATATAACTATAATCTTCATTTCATGTAAGTGAACATGATATTAAACAAAACACTGTTCATTTCTTTTGGAATAAACCTTCTCAAAAAGAAGAAAAAATCCTGAGTGCATTTTTGAGTCATTTTAAGGTAAACCAAAGAAGACTTTTCTTAAAAAAAAAAAATAAATTAAAAGATACAATTCCAAGGTGAGAGTTATGATGAAAAAGTGATGTAAAATTTGAGATCGAAGTGCAAGATTTTTTTTTTTTTTTTTAAAAACCAGCACTTGGGAAAGGATGATCATGTTTTCCTCTAACACTGACACAATATTTTGATACAGTTGTCTCGCGCTCTCTTTCTATCCTTCTTTTTCCAATAAAAAAATCAGCAATCAATATACATTTATCTTCCACAGAATGAGAATTCACACACTGAATGATGCAACTATGAACACATGAAAGGAAAATAAACAGTGCAGATCAGCTCTGAGCTCTGAAATCCTGTTTGATAGGAAAAGTCAAGTGAAAACAAAAGTGGAAGACATGAAGGAGATGTGAGCGCTCTCAGCAGGTAGACTGCAGAACACTGTTTATGAAGGACATAGAAAATAACAGAGAGAGAGAGAGCGAGAGAGGGGTAAGCAGTGTGAAATTACTCTGGCAGTGTGACAGTAGCAGTGGGGGAAAAGCAGCGTTAGCCAAACGCAAACACCCCTCAACTACTTCCCCATGGGTCCTCAGTTAATTATTCACACACACACACACACACACACACAGAATAATTACACTACCTCTCAATGTCTCTACATGTCCCACTCCTCATCTCATACCTTATTTCTTTCTGTCTCTCTTCGATGTTTACTGTAACTTCTCATTCTTATTTTACCTGTTCATTCTGTCCTGTCATTTTTTCTTCACATATTGCTATTTCCAAACTCTCAAACCTGCACACACACTGGAAGTTTTGCACTGGTGGGATCCAGGGAAGCGTGAAATCAGCAGTGTGTATGCATTTCTGAACACAGCAGTGTGTCGCCGTGTCCCTACTGTTTTAAAGGTCATGCACTCAGGGACACATACACTCACAAGTGTGCATGTGAATACAACTTAACCCTCATGTTCTGATGAGACTGACTCCAGTGATGTACATGTACAAATGTTAATAGTCATTTTCTGTTCAAAATCTTCGAATAAGTCACTCTGATCCAATCAAAAGTCATTTACCATGCGTCCATTAATCAATCAGTCAATCATTTAGGGCCGATTCCTCCAGGAGGCAAAGGAGGCAAGGGAGGCAGTGCCTTCTCAAAATAATGGATGAGAAAAAATTGTAGTACAAAAATAAAATAACACCAATATTACAAATTATAACATTAAAAAAGTGTATAAATCGCATTGTTGAACAGCGACACCAGCAGGTAAATTTACAGGCGGCATCTCTCTCGCCTCCCCTGAGCCCATTAATTTTTTTTTTTTTTTTTTTTTTTTTTTTAATATTTATTTTTGGCCTTTTTGCCTTTATTATGATAGGACAGCAAGCAAAGTGGGAGAGAGAGAAGGGGGTGGGATTGGGAAAGATCCTCGAGCTGGGATTCAAACTTGGGACACCCAGTGCTGCATGTCGGCACACTGCCCACAAGGCTATCGGCGCCGACACCCGTTCAGTTTTAATAACCCCCCTAAAGCACGCGGTGAGTTTGGTGGAGGGTAATTGAGAATGAATGAAGGAAAGTCACATGAAAGGAGGGAATGCCTCCATCGCGATATGATTGGATGTGACTGGTTATGTTCGGCTGTGATTGGTTCATGCAATAAATCCCGCCTCTTGTGTTTGTGCGTGTTACGCATTCATGAATCAGTCTGAATGAACAATATAATGGCATTAATGGGAAAAAGTAAGTAAACAACTCATACACTTAGATATAACCACTTTGTTACATCAAAATAAGACTTAAAATGGCATGAAAACATGATCTGTGGGAGTTTTTAGTGAGTAATCAGCTTGGAGAAATTTAAAGAAAATCTTTGTGACCAAGCTTTGATGGCTGATGATTAGAAAAATTCTAAATTAGTTAAAAGTTAAAAAGATTAGCTAAACATGAGTTCACAAATAAAATACATTGTTTAAATTAATTCTTCCTTGAGTTATTATTTCGGACTAAATGTAAAATGCATAAAAATACTAACTTGATAAGATTCATACTTGGTTTTAATAAATACAATACTGATTACATTGTTAAAGGAGAAATTCACTTCCAGAACAAAAATTTACAGATCATCTACACACCCCCTTGTCATCCAAGATGTTCATGTCTTTCTTTCTTCAGTCGTAAAGAAATTATGTTTTTTTGAGGAAAACATTTCAGGATTTCTCTCCATATAGTGGACTTCTATGGTGCCCATGAGTTTAAACTTCTAAAATGCAGTTTAAATGCATTCAAAGGGCTCTAAACGATCCGAGCTGAGGAACAAGGGTCTTGTCTAGTGAAACGATCGGTTATTTTCTAAAAAAAATTACAATTTATATACTTTTTAACCTCAAATGCTTGTCTTGTCTAGCTCTTCGTGAACTCTGTGTATTCCGGTTCATGACAGTTAGGGTAGATCAATAAACTCCCATCTCATTTTCTTCTCCAACTTCAAAATTGTCTACATCGCGGCATAAATACTGACCCAGTGTTTACAAAGTGAATGTACAAAGAAGATCAAACGCCCTTTACGAAAAAAGGTAAAACAGTGATGTAGGACGATTTTGAAGTTGGAGAAGAAAATGAGATGGGAGTTTTTCGATATACCCTAACTGTCTTGAACTGGAATACACAGAGTTCATGCAGAGCTAGACGAGATGAGGATTTCAGGTTAAAAAGTATATCAATTGTAAATTTTTTTTTTTTTTTTTTTTTTTTTTTTTTTTACAAAATAACTAGATAAGACCCTTTTTTTTCTCAGCTGGGATCGTTTAGAGCCCTTTGAAGCTGCATTTACAGTAAACTGCATTTTGGAAGTTCAAACTCATGGGCACCATAGAAGTCCACTATATGGAGAGAAATCCTGAAATGTTTTCCTCAAAAAACAATTTCTTTACGACTAAAGAAAGAAAGACATGAACATCTTTGATGACAAGGGGGTGAGTAAATTATCTGTAAATTTTTGTTCTGGAAAGCAACTTCTCCTTTAATGTAATAATATTTATTTGACCAAGAAAACGTGTCTGGGACATGAATTTATATTTGATTAAAATGTACATTTGATTCATTTAAGAACCCCACCGCACACCACTGCTATCTAGCTATCATTTTAGATAGATTAATAATTTTTCCAAGCTATATTACTGATCAACCAAGATTCAATAAAAAGTACAAAGATGCAAATGTTCTTCTTTTAAAGTACAGTATGTAAATATCCTAACAGACAACTCAAAAGACACCCCCCCCACCCCAGCAGCCATCTGTGTATGTGAACTTGCGAATGTAGAGAGCGTGTTTGTATACAAGTATCGTTATGGTGGACAAGAATTGAATGGAAAAGCAAACATGCGGTCCCAGAAATCCACAGGAGGCCTCTCCTCCCCCTCACCGAGTTGAGAATATCAGCATGGGAACTTTTAATTTAGCAGATAACAAAATTAGCTGCGGGAGCCAAATTTAGAATTACACAGAACCATCATCAGATGGATGGCTTCATGACAGATGGATGGATGGATAGAAGGATAGATGGATTGTTTTATCACCCCATTCACTGAAGGAATTATGCAAATCAGATAAGGTTGCATACACGCCTCAAAAATAAGAGCTGAATGCAAATTGAAAGGTGCGATTTCCCAGGACAGTTTAGATTGTAGAAGATGCAGCAGACTACAACTGAACTATATATTAATGTTAAATATTAAACTATAACAATAATAATGGAAACAAATAAATAAATAAATAATTTGCCTCACATCTATGCATGCAGCTACAACCTAGATGGGAGTTTCTAATGCTTAAATATATAAAATTCACAGATCCTATGTATGACACAATGCCTTTTACCATTAATATTTACTAAAAAAAAACAATCCGTACATACAGTTAGACACATTAGGTCCTAACATCAAAGTTATGGCCCTTCAGGTCACAGAGGCCTCAAGGTTGCTGTTATATCCAAGCAAACTGCGTTTTTCAACTGTACATCTCTGACCTTATTTGAAACGCCTATATACTCCAACCATCTCATTCATAATTCAAACCAACAGTTATTCCTTTTGGCCGTTCTGTATTCATGGTCCTAATAAAATATGTGTTGCATATTAAAAGCACATTCAGGCTGGAAGCGGTGTCAGTCCTTGATATTTAAAGGTCGTAAAAGCAGACCTGGCAAAGGTGTATTAACGCTACAGGTACTGGCGAGTGGAAGAGGACACGTGAGACCTCGGCTCTTAAGAGTTTGATAAACCATTTTAAAATCAATCGATGCCTGCGCAGCAATACTAGCATCTCCCTCAGCAGCGCTGCAGAAGCTTAATATTTCAGGCGCACCAGAACAATGTTACCGGACATCAATTTTAGGGCGGTCTCTGGGCGCTCTTTTGAGCGGAGAACCATTGCTGTAGAGAGATGCCTTTTATGTTTTTAGATCCACACTGAATATAAAATCCAATCACTTGTGAATATTTAAACAGTAAACTCAGCGAAGAACATTTAAATAATAGTTTATGAGACCCGAGTGACCTTGTATGTGTTTAAGAAAGACTGTAACCAAAAAAAGAGAGGAAAAAATGAAAAATGACAGCGACTGAGAGAACAGAAAAGGTGTTTAACTTAACTTTAAAGAGTTTTGTTTAACTTATTGAATGATTTTAACACAAAAGGTCCATAAAGATGCTCTAACTCTCTCTATCTCTGAACGGACGGGTGTTTTTAAACACATTAGCATTCATTTGCAGAAATGTAGTCAGGTATACAAGTGTCGCTTGGACTGCGGTCAAATGAAATAAACTCCCGTCAAAGCCAATCAAGTTCCATTTTCTCACTTCAGGGAACTGACATTTAATTCATCTCTCGATATATCAGGAGAATGAGAATCTCAGCACCGTGACCGAAAGCAGGTTTGGTAATGCACCTACACACACAGAGTGACTGAATAAAGTCATTGTGCTTCTCTCGAGTTTTTAGATTCTGATGCAAGGCATGTAAAGTCAAAAGGATCATCATGCAGAGCAGGTTCTGTGTGTGTGAGTGTGTGTGTGTTAGCATGTTAAGCTCAAGTGTCAGGGTCAAGCCCAGAGAGACCATGGATTCACTACGGCAATATTGCACACCCACACACCCACACACCCAAAAGAGAAATACTGTACAAAAAAACGCACACAATATTAACTGACCTTCACTAACAAGAAGCATAAGTCTATACACTGTATACGCTGTAAAACTGCAAACCAACAATGTTACAGGTGTCAAGGTAGTAGTACTTCTTGTTTTTGTACCATCTTATTTATTCCTATTGATTCCACCAGAGAATATGTCCAAAAACAAACAAACAAATACAGGTATACCATGGTACCGCTACTGTACTTTCTGTAAGGGTATTGTATTCTGTCATACACTGTATGGTACAGTATGATTCTTATACCCTTACAAAAAACAAACAAACAAAAAAACAACTGTACTGTTGCAGTACTATACCATGATGCTTTGAAATTTATCATCCGTTACAAAAAATAAAATAAAATAAAATAAAATAATAATAATACTGTTGAGATACCATGGGACAGTCCTAGTGTCACATTGTAATACCACGGTACTGAAATTGATGTCCCATATGGTACTGCAAGGTACAGCACACATAACACCGTGGTAATATTGTGGTATGTGTCCAAAAATCCATGGCAGTAATTTAATTTAATTTAATTTAATTTAATTTAATTTAATTTAATTTAATTTTTGAAGCACCTTACAGTATTTTTTTTAAGTATCACGGTAAATGATTACAATGGGTTTTTTTAATATGATTTCAGTTCTGCAGTAATTTTATTTATTTATTTAATTATTTATTTTCATTTATTTTTTATTTTATTATATATCTATATCTATCCATCTATCTATCTATCTATCTATTTATCTATTTATTTATTTTATTTATATAAATATATTTATATTTTATATACATATATATATATATATATATATATATTTTTTTTTTTTTTTTTTTTTTTTTTTTTTTTATGGCATCAGCACAGTATTGTTTGAAATACTTAAAATACCATGGTACTAAATGATTAAAAATCATGGTACATTCAAAAGTTTGGGGTCAGTAAGATTTTTATTGTTTTTTTGTTTTTTTTTTGTTTGTTTTTAAAAGTCTCTTACGCTCACGAAGGCTGCATTTATTTGATCAAAAATACAGTAAAAATAGTAATACTGTGAAATATTATTATAATTTAAAACAACTGTTTCTATTTGAATATATTTTATAATGTAATTTATTCTTGTGATGGCAAAGTTACATTTTTAGCATCATTACTGTAGTCTTCACTGCACATTATCATTCTGAAACCATGCTGATTTGGTGCTCAATAAATACTTATTTTTATCAGTGTTGGAAATCATTATTATTGATAATCATTTATTATTCTTTGATAAATTGAATGTACACAAAAAGAGCAGCATTTATTTAAAATAAAATTTTAATAGTTTGCAACAACTTCTAAAATTTAGAAGTCTTTACTGTACCTGCTAAATAAAAGTACAAATTTCTTTCAAATGTGTACAGGAGCAGTATTTTTTGAAGTTTAAATGTATACACTTTATACTTAGCAGGCCTACTTCATACTACTTACAAAAACTACAAAATTGCACCAGTGTACAACTATTTTTATTATTATTATTTATTAATTTATTTATTTTCATACTTTTGGGGGGGGGAGGGGTATTCTTTTACCATGGGGGTACACCATGGTATTCTTGGAAGGATCATGGACCTATATCTAAATACAAAAAAATCCTGATATATCACAGTACCACAGTACCATCACAGTACGTTTTCTAAGAGTTTAAACACCAATTTATTGAGCTGGAACGACTGAAGGCACCTGTGCAGGAGTGTGAATGATCAGGGTACTAGATGCTCGCTCCAGAAGGAGGGTGAGACGGGGCAGGTCGCTCACAAAACACTGCCTACAGTTAGCAGTGACCCAGCAACCACCTCTTCTTCATTATACAGAGGGAGTGCGTCTCCTCTGACCTCTAAAACAGCAAAACACAGGCACCCGCAGACATACACAGCACCCGCTGCATTCAAAACAGCACCATACCTCTCCCTGCACAGGAGAAAAAAAGAAAAATAACCCAGAAATATTGCTCGTCAGCAAGATTAGAAAAGCAATAATGCTCGCTAGAGAGGAAAGACGCATGTGAAAGGAAGCATAGAAAGGGTGGGCGGCTTTACAAAAGCCATTGCGATGCAAAAAACCCAAAAGACAGGAGTTGCTTAGCATTATGGGGGATTTTCAGAAGTGTTAAGCAAAACTGATACGCTTTAATTTCAGGGGAAGGAGGAAGGAAATAAAGGAGAATTGAAGGAGACGTTAAACTCTTCATTAATAATAAAGCAACACCTGGATCCCAGAGAAGACAGCGCTAGTGAGCTAAACAAATGGAAATTCATATTGTATGAGGCGTGTATGTGTGTGTGTGTGTTTAGCGTGACCTTTACGTTTTATTGGAAGTAATATTTATTTGTGTCTGTCTGTTTGTGTTTGTGTGAGTATATTTGTGTGTGTGTGTGTGTGTGTGTGTGTGTATGTGTCTATACAAGTTAAACAGTTATAGAAAATGCTGTCAGGATGTGGGTTGGAACCCTCAATGAATAAACAAATAATGAAATAAAAGATAAAAATCAATCACCACACGAGTGTTCAGTGTCTTAACTCCCTCATTATCACCGTGAAGGTTATTTTATGGTTATTTCATGCTGAATTCACCATCGACCGACAGGCGCCATCTGGTTCTGCCTGTTCTGTTGGACACTTCCTATTTAATAAACAGGATGTATGATTATGACGAGGTGTATGATCGTCAGGCTGTGTTAGTGCTGTCTGCACAGGTTGCCAAACACAGGTGCTGGCTGAGAAAACTATCGTCAAGTTTTCTGACAGTCTGAGGTAAAAGCACACAAACACACTGTGAACACACACTGTTAGCACAGCAGTCACACATATAGAAAACAAAAATTTTATAAATTACATTTCATTTCCTGAACATGAAAGTCTTTCCCGACTCCATTTCTGACTGCATTTCCAGTGTTTCTAGTCAAACTAACATTTTCCAAGCTGATAATTTAATGTTAAATCTACGAAAAAGGACTCCATAGTTCTATAGTTTTATCACTTTACAGTGTTGCATTGACTCTTTTTTTGCAGTGACTTGTCATAATTTAATGAGTGGCTAGATGACATAAAGCGGCTCGAGGTTAGCTGCACTGCAAACAAATGGCTGCTCAGTTCCCAATCTGGGTGAAGTTTGGCAGATTTTGTCAACAAAATGATAAGAAAACACATATATACCTTCTTTGGGGAGTCCTTTACCTTAAACGCTGCAAGCCATGCTTGTTTTCTCTTGCCAGTTTTTGGCAAAGAATGCAAAACGTACAGTGCTTGACATGGATAGATTTGCTGGTGCTCAAAACAAGTACTCTACAGAAATATTATGTTATATAGAGCACAAAGGGCCTACTTATTTTCCTCTAAAAACATTAAATAACAGCAAACACAATTTTCGAGTTCATTCACAAAAGGTCTTTGTTGAGGTCATTCGAAGCATTGCACATTTAATAAGCTAATAAACATCTCTGAAGTTGTGACATATTTAAGTAAAAAAATAATAAATAGTATTAAAACATAATATTAAAAAAATATTATTTATATGATCTATTTTATATAGAACATGATATATTATATTGCAGTAGTACTGTACAGTAGTACAGGCTTTTACATTGCAAAAAAATATAATAATAATAATTTTAAAAAATCTATTTATCAAACAAGCTGTTTTCAATATTGACAATAAACATAAGAAATGTTTCTTGAGCACCACATCAGCATATTAGAATGATGTCAGAAGGATCATGTGAGGCTGAAGACTGAAGTAATGATGCTGAAAATTAGCTTTGATGACAAGAACAAATTCTATTTTAATTTATATGAAAATAGAAAACAGTTGTTTTTACTGTATTTTTGATCAAGTAATTCCAGCTTTGGTGAGAAAAATGTTAAAGGACACCTATTATGCCCTTTTTAACAAGATGTAATATAAGTCTCAGGTGTCCCTAGAATGTGTTTGTGTTTCATCTCACAGTTTCAGCTCAAAATACCCCACATATCACTTATTATATTATACTGAAAATGCCTATTTTGAGTGGAAACAGAAACATGCTGTTTTTGTTCATGTTTCTTTAAATGCAAATGAGCTGCTGCTCCCTGCCCCTTTTTCAGAAGAGGACTGTGCCTTTACAGCTTGTTCCTCAGATACTTTACCAAAAACATCTGTTTGGTTTGCATTACCATGACTATCACGCTGAAATCATGCGCTTAAAGTCATATCAGTTTAAACCTCTGATATATACATTTTTCTGAGCGCACACATCTGAAACACGGGCAAGAAAGTGGCTGTCAAATGGTTTGTAATTAAGTTCTCTTTCATGTCTCATTGCACTTAAATTGTCAAATACACACAAGTTTATGTTAAAAACACACATCAGTTACAAAAACAGTCGGTTATGTATGTGAAGGTAATGGTGTCAGAACTGGTACACAGTTGCCACTTACGAAAACAAAATGGCAGTGCAGTAGGTGGAAACATGCAGATTAAGGGGCGGTAATATTATAATAAGATCCCCTTTCTACGTCACTAGGGGAGTGAAATCTAAGAGGCTCGTTTTTTAGTTATTGGGTTGTCCTTTTTCACATTTTCTGGGCTGGTAGATGCACCATAGACCCGAGTATAGCACTTTAACATGAAAAAAGTACAATTTTCATGATATGTCACCTTTAAAAAAAACAGACAATCTCAAACGATAGTTTTTAATGATAGTTTCAAAAAAAACATTTGTTCAAGGTCATTAAAGTTTTTCAATAAATGTTACTAAGTCTAAGATAGTGGTTTGAAGTTACTACTGTATGTAGGAGAAAAGTGGGATAAAAATGTAAAAATACAGTGTTTTTTATGTGTATTTTGATCGTTAAAGTTTGCCATGCATCTTACTGTCAGTGTGTGTGACAAGCATGACGACTGTATCTGCAGACCATCCTACATCCTTTAAATGTCAGAAAATGTACACAAGAGCTGAATAATAAACACAGTTTTCCTGCATTCAAGAAGTGACAGAAAAATCTGTATTTTGAAGAGAATGAAAATACAGAAAAATGAGCTTTGTTTTAAAACCTACTAAACAAAATATATGCCCACATTAATATTCATTCCATCTGTCATCTTGGACAGAATGTCTGTTACTCTGAACTTGTCACAATGCACTGTGGGATGGCTGTACGTGCACAATTATTGCACAGTTCTGCTGTAGATTTCAGTCTAAACAAGGTTTTATAAATTGTAGTCTAATTTAGGCGCTTACTGTTTGGAACAGCCCCTCTATTGTTTTACTAGGTAGGTGGCTCAATATGATTTTGGAAAAGAGCTACTTTTTTTTTTTTTTTTTTTTTTTTTAACTCATCAGTAACTCATGCTGTCTTCGACCCCACTCTACATATTCAGAGTTTCTTTTCTGGGTTACATTTCTAGAGTTGTTGCAGAGTAGCCAAATTCTATCTTACTTCATGACAATAAGTGCAGATTTGCTTATGAATACACATAGGGAAAGATAAATAAAACTCCTGCAATTACTGTCAAATAAAATCCACAGCATTTCATTGTGAGCAAGTTATAGACTTTAGGCAGCAGAATAAGCAGGAACTTAAAGAGTACCATGTCCTAACCAAGTACGACAAGATAAAGCAGCAAGTGTAATCTTTTCTATGTAAAGATACCAAGAGTGATGCAACGTTGTTAGTGGGGTATTTCACACTGTGCTTACATTAACCCCTGGTTCCACATTTTCCTCATGTAACACAAAATTGCACAGTATGAAATAAATTTTCATCAGTACTCATACACTCAAAGCAAATATATAGCTGCAAACAGTGATTACCGGGGCTCAAGTGCTTTAAAGGAGAACTCCATTTCCAGAACAACAATTCACAAATAATTTACTCACCCCCTTGTCATCCAAGATGTTCATGTTTTTCTGTTTTCAGTCATAAAGAAATATGTTTTTTGAGGAAAACATTTCTGCATTTTTTTCACATAATGGACTTCCAAAATGTAGTTTACATGCAGCCTCAAAGGGCTCTACATGAACCCAGCCAAGGAAGAAGGGTCTTCTCTAGGTAAATGATCAGTCATTTTTTTCGGAAAATAAAAATGTGTATACTTTTTAAGCACAAAAGCTCGTGTAGCACAGGTTCTGGCATGTGCGTTCACAAAATACTATTGAATCATGTCAAAAGGTTTTTTTTTACATCTTCTCAATGATTCAAATGGTTCAAAGTTGTTTGGAATGAGGAGTTCCATCTCAAGATATGAATATTGTGCATATGTGTGAAAAAACGTTTGACGTACAATCGTTTACGCCCTTGAAAAATGTGATATCGCCCCCCAGTAGCTGATTTCTTTCAAATTTCTGAAAGAAATTTGAGTCAAACAATCCCACCCAATTTCATTCCGATCTGTCTCTGTTAACCTTGTCTAAGAGGTGCTCAAACTTCATCCATGTTTGTTGAGATACGCAAATGTCCTTGTGGGCACTGTGCACACCGATTTCCATGTTGACAGGACAAATGGTTGCGCAGTTATGGCCATTTTTATATTCTTATAGCGCCACCAAGGGGCAAAGCTCCACAATTTTGTTTCCTGTGACCTTGGATTGAGCTCTTACATAAGTATTCTGAGTTTGGCGGAGATATGTCATTCCGTTCAGGAGTTATAGCCATTTTACTAAAAGTGGCCCTGCCCCTTTCGAATGTTTTGGCACCCCTTTGCAGCGGTGAGTTGAAAGTTAAATTTTTGATATTCGCTCTCCAGAGGATCTTTCTGTACTGGTTTGGTTCAGATTGGGCGAAAAATCTAGGACTAGTTCGTAAGAGTAGGTTTTTCGCACAAAAATTCCAATGACTGCAACTGACGGTTTAGGAGTTATAAGCAATTTTGTACTTTTGATCACTGTAGCGCCCCCATCAGGTCGATTGGGATGAGGTTTGGTCATGTTGTAGGCAGTGTGAGTACTACCATCCCTCCAAGTTTCGAGTCTCTATGACTTACGGTTTGGTCTGCATGATCAGTTTTATGTGAAGATCGCTAATCCGTGACCATTCTAAGAATTACAATAGGGTTTCAGCGCTACGCGCTTGAACCCCTAAGTATTTTGTAACAACATCAACCACATTTACAAACTATACATGACGTTGCAATTCCTAATAAAGCTTCCAGCCAAAAGCGTTTTAAAAAGATTGCTGTGCTGATTATAGTTTTAAGAAAAGCCAGCAGCATTTCCTGAGGACATAAAACTTTTTCATGTGGATACTATTACACAGACAGTTTTGTTGAAAGAGGTTACTTTGACTTTTGTAGTGTCAGCTGGGTTGAAAAAAGTACTGTCGCATAGATATTCCCAAAGAAAGACTTAAAACGCTGCAGGCAAGGCAATAGCACTAAACAAAGAAGGTTTGAAGAGGTTTTAGAATTAAAAAAATTACATGTAAGGTCAGACACTGCCTCACGGGGGAATCTGAATCATTTATGTCTGGGAGGTGTTTATGAACAGATAAAAAGTCCTTCTTCTCTAGGGCTATTAATAATTTGAATGGGAACTAGGAACTGAACTACAGTAGTTTGTATTGTGGGCCCGTAGTCAGACGAACTTCTGATGTTTTGGATGAAAAAAATGAGAGTTTCAGATGTTTTGGATAAAATGATATCTGAATGGTTTAGGTGATAGGTTGTTAACACCTATTCAGTCCAGCAGAACTGAGTTTTAGTGATATCGCAATCCTGCTCTATCACCATTGTGCCTTTGAGCAAAGCACTTAACCCCAGGTCTATCCAGAGGGACTGTACCTGCAATTATCGAGCTATAAGTCGCCTTGTATAAAAAAACGTCTGCTAAATGGTCAGTAATTCACAGCTCGCCCGAAACAAGCACATGCTCTATAACTAGAAGAGCTGACAGCTCTTTTATTTAGTTTTGGCATTTTTGCTATATTTTATTTACAGCGAAAGGATAAGAACAGTGGAAGAAGAGGATGGAGTGGAATCAGGAAATCACGTACACTAACCGCTAGCCCATCGCTCTCACCAGAGCTCGGAATTTGATAATTTGATCATTTCCGTCCGACTCAGAAAATCAGACAATCTGACAACAGTAAGAAACATAGCACAAGCAACACATGTTTTCGACATAATTTTGTTTTATGTTGTTGCGGCACAATTGAAATGACTGTCAAAAATATAAACATTTTATTTTGGCACATTATTATTTAAATTAGTTTCAGCCTAGTCACCATTTTAAGTTAGCTCAATTAGATTTTTTTTCTAGCTTCATTCTCTTTTCTAATGTCTCCGTTTTGGTTCTGTGAGTCACAGCGAATGAATTCACCCAGTGGCCTTAAAGTGGTAATTTTACCACAGTCAGGTCTTATTCTGGGTCACATCACCATTAAGATAAGGGTGTTATTTACCCTGCGTAATCACCCACCCCTACGCAAACCGTAACCTCAGAGAGCAGTGTGGACAGAAAAATGTTCTGCTTGAAACGGGTCTCCGCACACACAGATGTCCAGTTTAAGATGGTTAAAAAATGGAAGTGGTGTTGCTATGGCAAGAGTCTTTGATTCTGATTGGCCGGAGGGAGCACCCCAGGCTTGAACTTGGTCTTGAGGTCTTCAACTGTTCTGCCTTTGGCTACAATAAAGAAACGTAACAGAAATACACACAGAGAAATGTCTAAACCTTGGTTGCCAAATGACTATCAAATGATTAATCTTGCAAAACAGATGGATTGGAGCATAATGCAGGGTAATGGACTATTTTAACCTTGACACACCATCATAAAAACACAACTGTTTACAGTTTTACTGTGCAAATCAATTACATTTTGACCCATACAATGTATTGTTTGTTGGCCATTGCTGCAAATATACCCATGTTGCTTAAGACTGATTTTGTGGTACAAGCACACGCACACACATACACACAAATATATATATTTGTGTGTGTATATATATATACATATATGTAGCTGATCGTTGTGACCCATTCCTAGCTGTACTGGTGTTAGAAAGACAGACCTATTTATGTAGATGTTGTACTGGTTTGGTTTATTTCTGTTGGCATATCAAAATCATGTTTTATTTCTAAAATAGTAGTTTATGTGATATCTAGGACATCCAATTACGGCTCTGGTTAACCCTTTCATCTTTAAAATGCACAGGATTAAACAGCCAGAAGTTAGAGATGACAGCTGTCATACAATGACAGCAATACAGCTTTCATACATTCTGACCTTTTACCCACTTTACATATGAGCGATTGTTTTTGAATAAATCTTGTTCTTTTATCTCAGCTCAGATGAGACACCTGATGCTATTCTGAGCAAGGGAGGAGTGACAGTCAAAGCAGAGAAAGCGTCGTACATATTCAACATGTGCCCTCAGGAGGACCACCTAACCCCCAGGCCTCTCAGAAAAAAGAAAGAGTAAACCTGGAAAGAAGGAGAGAAAAAAAACAGGTGTCTCTGAGCTGTACTTTCTGCATCAGAGGGAGCAAATCCCACACACGCTCACTCAAGCTCCGTCTTCCACGGCTGCTGGTTTCTGGAGTGTGTCTGTTTCAGTAAAGCTGTGTCATTTGGATTTACAGGTGCAAAAAATAGAAGAGAGACACTCTGTGCTGTCACTCAACTATGTGTGTGTGTGTGTTTCTGAATGTGTGTATGCCTCAAAAGTTGTATAATGGATAGTTCGTCTATGCCGTCCTTGTGGCATTACAAATAAAAACTGCAAACAAACTTCTGAGTATTGCACATTCTCTCTCTTTATTTCGTTTCTCTGTTAATATTTACTATAGCCAGAGGTTCTATGCTGATATGATGGAGTTATCAGTAGCTAGTGAAGCTTTCTGGCGAGCAACAACATCAAAATTGCTCAAACTCACCAATGAAAGATAAATTTTTATGCAAAACTGATGCAAAAGCAAATGTAATAATATATTTAATAATATTAAATTTTATATCTACATATTGCAAGTTATATTGATATATTCAGACTTATAACTATATTCAGATTTACCTGAATATATTCATCATTTACATTTATATATTAAGATTATCTTTATATTCTGAATTACATTGATGTATTTAGATTTATAGATATATTTTGGACATATTTTCACAATTTACATTGATATAGTCAGATTTTATATAATTATTTAGTTTCATATTCAATATATCTTAATGTATATTAAGTAATTAAGTTATATTTTAAGTTATATATTTGAATATATATATATATAAAAATGCATAAATAAAAGATTTAGATACAATTATTTGCATATTTTATTACAGTTATATTTATTTTCAGTAACAATTTAATTTCCATTTTAGTTCAAATATGAGAAGACTGCTTTTAGGCATGCATGTATTTATACTTTCAATTGCCTAGCAACCACTCAGAATATAATAACAATGAAAAAAAATTGCTACTACACCGAACACCTTAGCAACTGGCAACCACCCACACCACATGGGCAAGCATGACTCACATTTTCATAAAAAAATAAAAAATCTAGTTCAAAACTGCATACTGTAATTACCTGCAAACGCAAAATCTGTTGCATCCAGGTATGCGCATACATTTTTGAGTGAATTTTAATACACCCACGTAATTCTTAAAAGGCTATTAGTTAAATACACACACAAAATTCAGACAACATCAGGAGAGGCTCTTGAGAGGAAAGTAATTCATAACGAGGTAGGGAGAGTTAAAGCTCATAAAATAAGTCTAATTGCAAATGCAGAAGGTAATTATCTCAGTAAATTAGCTCACTGCCTTACAGTGGAATAATTTAAGAAGAGCATTAAGAAGTGTTCAGAATGGGAATTCAGCTGCAAAGGCTCTGGAGATACCACGACCGTTTCCGTTTTCCCGTCTTTATTTATAGAATGAGAAAAATACATAATCATCATTATATCTCTATTTGGAGAGAGGAAACATAAGGCTCTATTAAAGGTTGTGTGTGCGGAAAGAAAAAGAAAGAAAGAAAAAAAAAGAAAGAAAGAAAGAAAGAAAGAAAGAGGACAGCCAACTGAAGAGAAATGAAGAGTTCATACAGTTAATACAGAACATGAAATTCTACATTATAGATGCTATTGGAGTATTCGATTTAAAAAAAAATACTTGATTGCATTTTGCCTGTGTTGAGTAATCGGCAAAATACCAGAAGTTGTGCATTCCACATATTAAACCCATGTAAAAATCATAATAAAGCATAATGCTAATAAGATTTCACAAACGCTACGATTCAGTTAAATAGATATATGCGATGCAGGTTTAATATATGCGCTTTAATTATTTACATGCTAGTAGGTTATGCAGGTGCATCTCTGATTGGTCTGTTCAGGGTAAATGCTGCTATACAAACTGTTATCATTTACATGTGTGGAACGTCTCAAACTACATCTCTGCATGTTGTTGTGAGTTTGGGTTTATTATAGCGTTCATCGGGAAAACAACGTGCTCTATTCCATCAGATTTGTAAGTTAAAAACATTTATAAACTCTGCAGTCAACTGTTATAACGCGTAATGCGCATTAGCTTTATTGTTTATAATACATTATGTATTTAAACAGTTTTGTTCAATAAAAACATATGATTGCTTGCTTTTGATACTTTGTTTGAACTAATTATTATTGCCTCATTGCTATTATATAGTCATTTTAAAGGCTATTGTTCACTTAAGTCTATTTTTATTACTACAAAAAATATATATAATTATTAGATCACTCAGAATCACATCATTAATCGTCAGAATAATCAACAGATTACTCGATTACCAAAATAATCGTTAGTGACAGCCCTAGAAAAAACAACGTCAAGGAAGAAAATTGCCAATGTGAAAAAAAAAAATATGATCTCAAATCAAATTTGTAAAAAATATATATAAAATATTATATAATATAATATTAAATATTATTTTCCAATTTTAAAAAAAAACACAAAAATCCAAGTTCTGTCATGAAACTCTAGATGGCGCAGGCTGATGGGTTGTTAACGCAAACTGATGATATTCACAGAGTTAAATTACTTGGCACAAGCTGATTGGTTCACGTAGTAAACACAGCCAATGAGCTTACATTTAAATGGCTGGTTAACATTCACTAGAGCATTTTGCAGCATTTCAGAGTTACTCTGAAACCTTCCACCTCCCCAGCGCCACCTGTAGATCTTCTATGGGTTATTAGACCAAGACTAAATACATTAACATCGTCATTTTCAATACCATGCTAAAATGTTCAGAGAGTTGTCATGATAGAGCTGACATGAATCTGATCTACTGGATTATATGGTCATCAGTAAGAATATTCAGATATTAATCAGAATTTGGTCATATTCGAATTATGTAAGCATTATGTAAATTACTTGATTGCCATAAGCTAATTCAGTCAATATTGTGATTTCTAAAAATGTCAATTTCTGTACATGTTGACATAAGTACATAATCAAAATCTGATAATATTCTGATTAATATCATAATATTAATGTGCATGTAAAATACTGGTTCGGCATCACCAGACACATTCCATGTTATGTTTGAATGCACCAACTGCAATAAGAAAGCAGTTAACACAAAACAGTGAAAACCAATTTTAATGGAGTCAACAGATAGGTTTACAGAGGATTTATGCATCATTTGGTTTGTATAATTAGTAAAACAGTTTGATTAAACACAAAGCATACTTTACACTCATGGGGTAAACTGTTTCACCAGAAACATATGAGTGAGAGGCAGCAGTGAGGGGAAATGATGTCAGTGTGAGATGAAGTGATGAGGGAATGACAGAGAACAACAGAATGATTAGGCAGTTGAGAGAGTGTCTTGCAGTGTTGATTGCTGGAAGATGGAGTGATGAGATGAAAGAAAAAGAGTAATGCTCTGTACCAAAATCAAGCTTGCTGTTTACAGTGTCATTATAACGCATCGGGAAGCGAAGGTTTTTCCAAAAGGTAAGCATCTTATTTGTCCTGCCTCCTAAAACACTTTGTTTTGTCAAATTATAAGACAGCATCACAGGGGAGGCAATTCCAGAAAACACTGCATTTAGCTCAGTGAAAAAGTAAACACAAAATGGCAGATGAGGCGAGAGAAAAGTTGATTATAAATAAACTTATATCATTCAGTACTGAAATATACATGTTTTTCCATTTCTGTGATATCCACATGTGATTGTTGTATTACACCCCCTATTGGGAGTCACATGGAACTTGCAAAATTGGCTGTGAAGCAACTGTTATCCTTCATTTATTCACCAGGGCAAAAGGAATGAATAATAACTGTATGAATATATCTACACAAAACTGGAGGAAGCCATTATGGATTATAGGCTGGTAATTTGGTCAGAAGCAACAACTTAAAGGTTTTTTTCACAGCTTTTCACTTCACAAGATGTGAATTGGACTGGAGTTATGTGGATTACTTGTGAATTACTATGATGTTTATTCAGCTGTTTGGATTTCATTCTGACGGCACTCATTAAATGCAGAGGATCCATTGGTGAGCAAGTGATGCAATGCAATTTTTTTCCAAATCTGTACTGATGAAGAAACAAACTCTCACAGCATCATAACATTTCGGATAAACCACTGACGTCACATGGACTATACTGGTCCTCACTACCTTTCTGGGCCTTGAATGTGGAAGTAGTGTAGCTGTCTATGCAGGGTCAGAAAGTTCCGAAGATGAACAAAGCTCATTAGGGTAATTAATAACAGGATTTTAATTTTTGGGTAAACTATCCCTTTAATTAGATCCAAAAATTCAGCAAACACATGTGGCCCCATACTACTCTCTTTTGGAAATGAATGACTTCCAGATTGTTGTTTGTCAGAGCTAGAAAAAAAAAAAAATGGCTGTAGAGTAATGCTCTGTTCGCTTAGCGGCATGCTGACTTTAACAATTCCATAAAAGAGAAAACCCTAAAAAGATTTGAAATGCACATATTTTAGGTTTTGTCAACTTCACTAGAATAGCCTCAATCTAACTTAAAGCACATGGCAAAACTTGCATTTTGATTTAATGGGTCTTTAAGAGCCTCTCTCTTTTTTTGTTGCCTTCCGAGGCGCAGTCTCTGTGTGTGAGCACATTACATACACCGTTTGTCCTGCTGTGTAGAATGTTCTAGAAAATGGAGTGATGAGCTGAAAGAGAAGAGCAGACTGATGAGGAAGGTAAGTATGTGTGTGCCCATTGCAGGCTGTGTGAATCCTACTGTGTAGAATGTGCTAGAAGCTCAGCCTGCGCACTGCAAGCGCTGTCTCAGTCAGTCTGCTCAATCAGAAACCAGCTGGAGAAAATCAATACAACAGGGGATTGCTCACTCACTCACACACACACACACACACAAACACTGAACTGTGACAGGCCCTCACCTCACACACTAATGACAGCAGAGAAAATGGCTGCTGCTTCATGACGTGTCTGAGGCCCATTTAGTGCTGTCAGGAACAGAAATGATTTCTAAAAGCCTTTTAACGCAGCAAAATGCACTCATTATACAGCTAATTCTCATATCAGAAACGGTAATGAATTGCTTTATGATTTGTTAGTCAATGCGGTGCAATGAATGTTTAACTGTGCATATAACTACTGCTCCCACAAGGAAAGAAAAACAAGGTACAATCCTGATAGGCTGCAAAGGGACAGCGGGAGGTCAATCGTATATAAAAGATTCTCCTGTTCTACTTCACCTGCTTAGTGCAGATCTTCTCTGATCCCATTGCAAAGTGGGACCCAGCTGTGCTGTACCCGTTCAGTCGATACATCTGCTACAACATTATAGCGAAGCCAGTTGAACCAAGCAGGTAAGCTCAACATCTTGAGTCGCTGCCTGGTCTCTACTGAAATCGAACCTATGATTTAGAAAGAAACTATACTATACAAATTGATGGAAAAACAAAATGCACACAAAGTGTTACATGTCATGGCTGTAGCCTATATAGCCCAGTGAGCAAATAACACACAAATGTTAAAAAGCTGTTTCTTTGTTGTTAAACGATTAGTTCACTACAGAATTTAAAATTTAAAAAAAAAAAAAAAAAACACTTCTTTTCTCAAAAAGAAATTGAAGGGTTACTCCACCCCAAAATTAAAATTGTGTCATTAATCACTTACTGTTGTTACCGAATGTTGTTCCAAACCTGTAAAATCTTCGGAACACAAATTAAGATATTATTTATGCATTCTGACTGCTCTTGTAATGTAATTAACACAATCAACTTCCAGAAACGTAGCAAGGAGATCGGCGAAATAATCCATGTGACATCAGGGGTTCAACTGTAATTTTATGAATTCTTTTTGTAAAAAAAAAAGAAAAAAAAATAATGACTTTATTCAACAATTCGTCTCCTCCGCATCACCCTAGTGCCATTTACGAGAGCATCTACTGAACACAAACAGCGTATGCTGTTCTGTGTCAGCTGCACTACACAGATACGTTGTTTTCATTCAAATCAAAGCTTAAATAAATGTAGAAAACATATCCATGTGGCGCAGCTGACACAAAACAGCATGCACTGTTTGTGTTCAGTGGATGCTCTCGAAAATGGCACTAGGGTGATGAGGAGGAGACAAATTGTTAAATAAAGTTATTATTTTTGCTTTCTTTGTGTACTAAAGTATTCTCGTAGCTTCGTAAAATTACTGTTGAACCCCTGATGTCACATGGATTATTTTACCTATCTCCTTGCTACGTTTCTGGACGTTGATCGTGTTAATTACATTGCTGTCCATGGGAGGGTCAGAGAGCTGTCAGAATGCAGCAAATATATCTTAATATTCGGAAAACATTTTTGAGGAAAACATTCCAGGATGTTTCTCCATATAGTGGACTTGAATGGGGATCAGAGCGTTGAAGGTCCACATTGCTGTTTCAATGCAGCTTCAAAGGGCTCTACACAATCCGAGCTGAAGAGTGAGGGTCTTATCTAACAAAATGATAATTTTCTATATATAAAAAAAAACAAATTTATATACTCTTTAACCACAAATGCTCGTCTTGCACTACCTCTGTGTCCACGACTTGAAAAGGAAAGAACGTGATGTGAGGCCAAGCATGGTAACCAATAGATGGAATTCAGATGGGATGGTATCAGTCACGGTATTGAAGGTAGAAGAGAGCGATGATAATGCATATCCCTGCCGGACCTAGGACTTGAACCCGTATATATATATATATATATATATATATATATATATATATATTTTTTTTTTTTTTTTTTTTTTTTTTTAGAAAATGACATTGTATTGCTAGACAAAACCCTTATTCCTCACCTCATGTGGAGCATGGGAACACTGTACAACAATAATACCGTTTTTGTATTGTAGTAAGGGCTGAGTTTAGGGTTGAGGTAGGTGTAGACATTTAAAAAAAACAATCCAAATAGGTAGAACAATTCACTTCATAGTTTGTTTCCGGTCAGAGCTCTATCCCTTCTAGCCTTGGAGTCTCTACTAATGAGCTGTTGATCTGAATCAGGAGTGTTTGATTAAGGAGCATGCAATGTTGGAAAACATGCAATGTTGGAGAGCCTCCAGGAACATGGTTGGGAAATACTGGTGTAGAGCCCTTTGAAACTGCAATTTGGACCTGCAACCCAGTGATCCCTATTTAAAGTCCTCTATATGGAAAAAAAAATCCTGAAATGTTTTCCTCAAAAACATTAATTTGATAACGCACCTTTAACATTTGAATTAAAAATCACAATTTTTATCAGAAAAACCACAATTAATTCTTTCCCCAAATCATGCTGCCCTATCATAATATATGTTTCAGAAGTGCTTAATTTTTAAAGGGTTCTTAACATCATAAAAAGAAGATGTGTTTTTACTCATCTGCTAGAGATGTTTTATGTGATCAGGTGATCAGGAAAAAAAAAAAAAATCTGAAACTGCGTTTTGCATTTGTGCCATTCAGAAACACAGCAACATTTCCTCCTTCTAAGTGGTCACAACACCTCTCGAAAATGAAACTGTGAATTGGGAACTACTGTAAAACTGAAGCACTAGGCTCTTAGAATGAGGGGCCGGGTGGCAAGCCTAAAGTGGTTGAGGATTTGACGATGTCTGCCAAATTGCACTCTTCAATCTTTCAAAGACTTCACCTGCTTCTTTGTGTCTTCAAAGCATGCCTAGAATGCAACCAGAGCATCTTGAAACAGCCTGGCATGAATGACAGGAGCATTTGAAGAGCCCTACAGACTCTGTTCTGCTTTTCCTGGCCCTCCCAGGGTAACATTAGCAATGCTAAATGTATACTACCATTTTTTTAATACTTAGATTCAAGAAGGATGCATAAACGTAACAGTAAAGTTTATGAAGTTACAAAACATTTCTATTTCAAGTAAAAGCTGTTCTTTTAAACTTTTTGTTTGTTTTTTAAAAAGAATGATGAAAGATGAGAGAATTAGACTGATTTTGGAAGATCAGTAAGAACAAGTGACACTAAAGACTGTATACTGGTGCTAAAAATTAAGCTTTGCAGACTTGGTAAGGGTTTTTTCTTTCAAAAACATTTCAAAATCGTATCTTTGAACGGTAGTGTATGCTAAGGAGCTGTACCAAACTTCAAATTCCTTCCCAAACACTTTAAAATTGTATGAGAACAAGTTGTGGTCATTCTCTTCAATGAAAAAAAACTTTTCTATGAAGCAGTGAACTGAATATTATTTAAAAGAGACATTTGAGACCACTTATAATGATCATGGCAATAGCTATTCATCAAATGATGGAGGATAACATTATCGCATTTCTAGATGTGTGTAGTCAAATGCACTTTTGGCCATTTTAAAAAGCAAAACAGGTGCACAGATTTTAGTGACAATATACAGTTCCAGAAAAGTGCGCCAAATCACGGTCTCCATCACCCTCCGCATCCTAGCATTAGAATCGACCCTTAAAATGACGAATCACACTATGCAAATTGTGTTCAACACAAATGTTTGGCCTGGTTTGCATAATTACTTTAGTGAATCAAGTGCTAAAACAACAAATAAATAACACTCTCAGTATCTGTGATTCATTCTTAGTGGATTCCTATACTTAATGAACACAAAGTCGTTGACTTTTTACATCAGCTGTTACAACTGAAAGCCATAGTTAGGTAACCGAGACTGTAGGCACCAGATGTTAACCATTAAGAACAAGAAGGAGTAGCTTATTAGCGGGAGTAATTGATTAAAAGAAGGTTGTGCTGGGTGGCGCTGGCAGGGATCACAAACAGGTGTGTTTGTATGTGAATGTGACAAAGAAGGAAAGATGACTGTTGTTCTGCATGTGTGGGCAACTCCTCCCTTCAGTGCAGAAGTGGATTGCACCTGTTGTACAACACAGCTGGATGCTGATCCCACAGCACACCCCAGTGGCAGGTGGAGGAACTTCATGAGGGTAAAATCAGATCATGTAGACGTAAATATTTACACTTTCAGGCCACACACTTTAAAAGAAACTCACTTTTATACTCAATTCAAAGCACACTGAAAAAAATCTGGTGTAGGATCACTGTTATAACTCAAAACCTGCTAAATTTCACACAATTATACATTAAGCATGACATTTTGAAGTAGAAAACACTGAAATAGTGTTTTCTTGGAAAACATACTTCAATAAACTTCAAAGAGATCATTTAGTTAAAGGCATAGTTTGCCCATAAATGAAAATTCATCAGTCAATCAGTAAGACATGGAAGTGAGGAATGACATGAACAATGACAGGCACATTGAAGAATTTAAAAGAGATGGCAGAGACGAGTGGAGAGGGTTTTGGGAGACAAGGGAGGATCAGGTGAAGGAGGCAGGGAGATGAAAGATACTCTGGAAGAAAGATTGGAACGGAGGGAGAGAAAAATAAGTTAATGAGTAGAAGATGGGGAAAAGAACGAATAGGAGAGGAGGCAGAATGAGGGAGGAGAGACGAGAAGATGGGAGCATGATCTCGCAGCCGGCTGATTTGCCGCCCCCGTGTTTCCACGGCGATGGGACGGGCGGAGGCAGTGTGCTGTGAAATGTAATCAGTCCATCTCCCTCAGTGCTGTGTCTAATAAATCACACACACAAACACACACACACTGTCTAATACATATACGCACATCCCCGGTCTCTGAAATATGTGTGTGGACATGCAATTCATGACTCTGCAAGTCCAGCAGCTACAAAACAAGAGAAAACAAGGGGTAAACGTGACCTACGTTTAAAATTCACTCTGGTTACCACAGTAAACAACAAGCAGAGTGAGTCAGCATGGAACATCAGCACTGCGTCATTATAATGACACTTCAGGGGCCAAGATAATTAAATGTTCCAAAAAGAGGTTCTAAAAAGAACCATTTTGGATTCCATAAAGAACTTTTTAGTTATCTTTCCATCATGTGAAAAACATCTTGACTATTGTCTACTATAAGAACCTATGAAAAGCAATAGAAAGTTTCTACATTCTTTAAAAAAAAAAGGTCCCAGAAAGCGGGTTTCACAGTGATGCATAATAGAACTATGGAGAGCTTCTCAAAGAATCTTTCAGTAAACAATGAAAATAAAAGATTCTAAACTTTTAAACATAGGTTCCAAAAGCATTTTTGTTTGTTTGTTTGTTTTTGTGGAATGTTTGGGAAGGTTCCATGGATGTTAACTGTTCTTCATGGAACAATAAATGTCAGTAAATAACCTTTCTAAAGACCCGTTGACAGCTAGAATGACAACAATGAATATAACTATAAAGATAACATTCTAAAAATCGTTTCAAATTTAAGAGAATACCAGAGTTTCACACCACGACTAAAACGACAACAATACAAGGAAACGGTATCGCTGGGATCACTTTCAGAATTATTTATTTTACAGCTGATGAAAAATTGAACTACTACTATTGAATACGTACTCCTTTCTACTACAACTTCAAAGGAGGCAAGACAATGTTGTCCGAACTAGCGCTGAATTCCTGAGGTAATTTTATATTTTATGTTTTATGTTTCTCTACAATGTCACCTGCTATTTCAACTGCGCAAGCCCTTTAAATTTGAATTAAGTCTGACTAGCTGTCAGTGTTTTATCGTTCATCAGCTGTAAAGAAAAAAATAATTCTGAAATTGATCCCAACGATATCGTAACCAACGTGTATCGTTATCGTTATAGCCTTGATGTGAACTCAGCTAAACGATTTTTAGAACGTTATTTTCATAGTTGAAGTCATCGTTATCGTTCTTGATGTGAACGGGCCTTATGAGTGTATAAATGTTAAAGGGATAGTTTGCCCAACAATGAAAATTCTGTGATTATTGCTCACCTTAATGTCGTTCCAAACCCATAAGACCTTCATTCATCTTTGGAACACAAATCATAAAGATAAAAAGATAATTTTGATGAAATGCGAGAGCTTTCTTACCCTCCATAGACAGCAATGCAACTGACACGTTCAAGACACAGAAAGGTAGTAAGAACATAGTTAAAATAGTCTGTGTGACATCAGTGGTTCAACAGTAATGATATAAAGCTATAAGAATACTTTTTGTGTGCAAAGAAAACAAAAACAATGACTTTATTCAACAATTTCTTCTCCTCTGTGTCAGTCTTCGACATGTGGTTGAACCACTGATGTCACATGGACTATTTTAACTAAGTTCTTGCTACCTCTATGGGCCTTAAACATATCAGTTGCTTTGCTGTCTGTGCAGGGTCAGAAAGCTTTCGAATTTCAACAAAAATATCTTAATTTGTGTTCTAAAGATGAACAAAGCTCTTCGTCCAATATAGTATTTTTTAGTAAGTTAAAACAGAAAAATAACTGAAATAAATAGAGTAAAACTCCAGAGCACAAGGACTGCACCATTATAGTTTGGCTCTTAGTCAAATGAAATAGCTTTTGTGGCAGCTCTATGACCATCTCTGTCACGAGACAAGAGGCATTTTAATGGCAGACGTAGATGCAGACACTACCCAGACTATGAGCATCATATCAAACGCAATATCTTAAACAAAGCAGCTCTGATTGGCTGCCTCAAGAGATTTTTCTCTTTTTTTTTAACCATCAGATCTCGGTTGCTTTATGGATACAGAGCCTAATTAAAAGCTGTTACTTATTTATGCAATGCACTCCTCTTCCTACACTTGTCATTCGTGAATATATGCCGATGAATTTTAATCAGTTCTGTAATCAAGAAAGCGTTGACGACTCCTGAATGCATTTATGAAGTTTTTGTTTAGCAAAACTTTATATATAGCACCTCTCTTTATTAATATAAGAGTGGATAATGATACGTTAACAGTTACTGCACAGATACTCTTTAACACATTTACAGTATCATAATTTTAACTTGGAGAAATATTTCTATTGATCACTCAGATGATCCTGATCCACTGATCCTATCAAACAATCATTTTTGGATTAGTTAATGGTTAGGGTTCAGGTTAAGGATTGGGACTATGCTGATTGATAAGAATGTTGTTCTAGGATCAACAAAAGATGTTCGACTTGGCAAAATGACAACGACATCTGTGTTGTCTGTGTGCTCAACACCTGGTATGATGCTCAAATGTGGATGATTCAGTGGGGAATTTTGAATTACTGGAAAATGAATGAAATGGCATGGCTTAAGATTGTTAGGATAATATTTTTTAACACTGTGTGACAGATAAAAAAAAAAATGACCTTAAACGCACACTACTATTCAAAGTGTTGAATGTTAGAAGAGTTATTCTTCAAATAAATCCTGTTCTTTAGAACTTTTGTGTTTTCACCTAGTGTACCACAAACTGTTTTCAACACTTACAATAAGAAGAAATGTTTCTTGAGCACCAAATCAGCATATTAGAATGATTTCTAAAGGATCATGTGACACTGAAGACTGGCTGAAAATTCAGTGTTTTTTGTTTTTTTGACCTGAACTTCTACCCTATTTGGCTGGATGTGCAAACTGTGTTCTTCTACCAAAAGTCAGCCAGACATGGAAAAGCTATTTTCTTGACTCCATCCAAATTAATAGGCTAGGTCTAAACGGGTCAAAAGCGAGAATATTTTGTTTGTTTCATTATCCTTTGTTATAATATTACCACCATTTTATACCTGTTGTCAGCATTTCGGTATGAAATCCCAATAGTATAATTAGCAAACAGGGAAGAGCCTGTATCTTTTTATAGCAATTAGACTAGATTACAGGAAATGCATTCTCCATCTGTGTACGCATATCCCACAGTTCTACTGAAATGCCTTTGTTGCTTCTTGGTAAACCTGTCTATTCATATTTTTCTACATCTCTTATGCATTGGTCGAATTCACGGTTGAAGGTTTAGTTTGTGATATCTACCACTGACAGTACTGAACATGCACAATTACAATTTCCAAACAAGTTTCCAAAAACTAACCCCTTTCTCCATGCCCCTTGCCTGATATTATGTCGTAGACTGTAAAAAAGTTTTCACCAGTTTCAACTTAAATACTTAAATTCAGCAGCTGCCTTAAAATTTTAAGTTAAATCAACTTAAAACTACAAGTCATTTTAACTCATTACAATAAAATGAGTAAAAATGACTTGTACTTTTAAGTTGATTTAACTTGTGAGTTGAAATGACTTGTACTTTTAAGTTGATTTACCTTAAAATTTTAAGGCAACTGCTAAACTTAAGTTTTTAAGTTGAAACTGGTGAAAACTTTTTACAGTGTAGCAAAGCTGAATTTTCATTTTCCATAACTCCAGTCTTTGGAAATCATTCTACTATGCTGATTTGATGCTCAAAAAAAAAAAAAAAACATTTATTTTTTAATCTAAATGTTGAAAAACATTTATTTATTTGTTTGTTTGTGGAATGATACTTTCATTAATTAATTCATTTATTCAGTCATTAATGTATAGGATTTTTATATATGTATTTATTTAATTTTAATATTGAAAGGAAATGAAATGAAAGTTCAAAAGAACAGCATGTATTTGAAATAGATGTTTATTATTATTATTATTATTTATTGGCATTGCATTGCATTGCATATTAACAATGCAAAAGTCCTTGGTGTGAATTTTTAACAATTTAATAAAGAAAGAAAGAATGAATGAACACCAACAGCAGCAAAATTAGCAGATACCAAGACTCGATGACTTGTGCTCAATTCTTACATTGGACATGTAAATGGCCTCATTTCTCTTATCTTAATATTAATGACAGACATATTATCTGACTACAGTCCTTAAGCAGAAGGAATTATTTTGCTATTAACACAGTGACCCAGCCCATCGGCTTCCTTCTCTTTGTCTCCCTTTCCCTCCGTCTGTCTTTCTGAGTTTGGGAGTCAGGTAATTTGCAGGGCTCTGTGATGTGTGACAGTGCAAGGTGGAGCATTTCATTCCATCATTTAGCTGGAGAGTGTGCGCGAATGTGTGTTCATAAGGTTTGGAGGGGCAAGGTGGAGTGTTGGAGTCCATCATTTACCTGCAGTGTGTGTGAGTGCATTAATCAGGCTGAAAGAGCGGCGACTGACATTCTTTATACACACTAGCAAGCACATCCACGCGGTCACAAACACACGGCACTGTCGCCACAAACTGGAGTCCGTGTTTATTTGCTTTTCATTTCATGTCCTTGGGTTTTCCTCTATCTTTTGTTTTATTTGTGCCGTATCTCTCTTATTTCCTACAAGCCTTACAAGCTCACGCTCTTATTCTTGCTCATTCTTTCATTTTTTTCTCATGCAATTCATGCATTTCTGATGATAAATCCACTTCACATTCTCATCTCTTGAACATTTCCCCACTCATTTTCCTGCCTCTCTCCTGAATCCTAATTCTTGTTTGTCAGGTACCATTTCTAACACTTTGCTGAGATGCACAGACAGCAAACTGGGAAAGCGTACTGATGCGTGTTTACATGAGTGTAAACTAGTGCATGTGACTGAACAGATTGATTTGGTGCCACTAACTTACTACATATTACCTCGTTTTATGGCTGCAACATTTTTGTTTTGTGCCGTGTGTGTATGTGTGCGTCTGAAAAAAAGATTAGAAAGGGCATAAGAGGCCAGGAATGAAAAAGTAGCAACGTAATGGAAGAAAACGGCTGCTTTAAGAGTAGAAAAACAGACTGCCCAGGTATTTGCAACCTCCTATACACATAAAGTGGCACTAAAATGTATTTGGACACTTAAGTTGCACATAAAAGTGACATCTTGCATGAAAACTGTGCCTGTGTTAGATTTACATTTATGCATTTGGCATATGCTTTTATTCAAAGTGACTTACACATTCAAGCTACACTTTATTTATTTATTGATTTATTTTTTTTTTTTTTTTTTTTTGTCTTCCAATTAATTATTTCCCTTGGAATCAGAGCCATGACCTTGGTGTTACTAGAGCTATGCAAGAAGTGTTATTTTTGTTCAAATAAATGCCAATGATTTTATATTTCAATGCAATACAAACAATTTCAAAATTCATATATATATATAAGATTAAGCCAAACTACTTTGCATTTTCCCAATATTATTATTTTTTTTAATATTAGGAAAATGCAAAGTAATAAAAATAAAAAAAACATTATGTGGTATAACCAATTTGAAGAAACACGAAGAGCGGAAAATAAATAAATAAATAAATAATTAACTAAAAATAATATTATATGAACCTCTGCATACCCTCATGTATCAAGATCACAAAGATTTTTTTTTTTTGTATTAATTAGACTTTTTTTTATGACAAGCCCAGGTTACAGTACAAGTTAGATTTTTATATGTCATGTGGTGCAAAAATTCCTGATATGTATGATTGAATAATTCATGAAATGTGTAAAGGAATGAATAAACAAAATTTTTACCTTGAAAAATATATTTAAATGTTATGTACACTTGTGTATTCAAGGTGCAAGGAAAACATGGTGTTTACTTAAAGAGTGAACACTGATACTTTTTGCTTGATAGTTACACGACATGACATTTTTGGTTATTATTTTTAAACCTTTCATGAAAAATGAAGATAAAAAATTCAAAACCATATGATCAACATCAATACAAAGAGCAGATATCTAAGAACTATTTAGAAGGTTTTAGATTTTTTTGTAAACACACTTACACATCATTGACCCTAATATTTTCAAGGTAAGATTCATCACCAGAAACACCTTTTATCACTGAAAAATAAGGTCATCTGTACAGAAGGGAATGTCATTAAACTTTGGCTGTTTTATAAAGACATTCAAGCTGATGAGTGGAAGTATTTAATGCTAACATTAGGAGTAAACAGTAAGAGCAGAAGGTGTTATTGAACAGGTAATCTTCATTCTGTGTGTAGCTGCAGGGGTTAATCCTGACTTTGACCTCTTGGATTAATCTCTCAGGGATGGTTAACCTGTTGACCCCTGTAATCACCATGGAGACGGCATGACCGTCAGAGTGCATCAGTGAGTAACCCTTCTCTGTTTCCACGGGCGCGCTCGTGGGCGTGTAGAAGTGCATGATGGGTAAACTGCTAGAAGTGTGTATGTGCTCACTATGATGTGTGGAGAATACTAACAAAAACAACAGGTTTGCATTTCTCAAATAAACATTTGCAACATTTACCATTTGACCTTTCTGATTCTTTAAGTAGCTGCAGAAAAAGAAAGGGTGAAAACGAAGAGCTTAAGAACCAAATCGGATACATTAACAAAATAATTAAGTCTGGTTTGGTGAAACAGGTCAACCAATTAGTTGAAAACAAATGACTCCAAAGAAGGATTTGTTTATGTGATTCATTTCTACCCTTTGTGTTTCTTCAAATTAGTTATACCACTTTAATTATTATTTTTTTAATTAAAAAAAAAAAAAAAAGAAAAAGAAAATGTTTAAAAACAAATTAAAAAAAAAAAAAGGGAAAAGGCAAAGTAGTTTGGCTTAATCTTATATATATATATATATATATATATGAGTTAATATACTAGCATGCTGTTAGTATGTTTCTAGGATGATTACCATGTTTCTAACATGATTAACATGTTGCTAGCATGTTGTTAACATGTTTCTATCATGATTATCATATTGCTATCATGTTTTTATCATAGTTAGCATGTTGCTAACTGATGCTAACATGATTAATGTGTTGGTAGTACGAGTTAACATGATAAGCATGCTGTTAACATGTTTCTAGGATGTTTTCTAGCATGATTAGCATGTTTGTAACATGATTGACATGTTCCTAGCATGTCGTTAACATGTTTCAGGCATGTTGCTAGCATGTTTCAAGATAATTATCATCTTATTAGCATGACTAACGTGTTGGTAGCATGATGTAACGTGATTTAGTATGTTGCTAACATGTTTCTAGCATGATTAGCATGTTTTAGCATGATTAGCATGTTGCTAGCATGTTTCTACCATGATTAGTGTTTTATCATGTTGCTAGCATGTTTCTGCCATGTTTCCGGATGATTAACATCTTACTACCATGAATAACATGTTTTAAACATGATTAACATGCTAATAGCATGTTTCTAGCAATGTTTCTTACCATGTTTCCAGATGATTAGCATCTTACTAGCACGATTTAAAACGATGAACATGTTGTTAGTATGTTTTAACATTATTAGTATGTTGTTAGCATGTTTTATTATAATTAGCATGTTGTTTGCATGTTGCTAACATGATTAACATATTAGGTTTTAATGTGGTTATGTTGCTATCATGTTTCTAGCATGATGTTTTTCATATATTGTTAGCGTGATTAACATGTTAGCATGATTTGGAATGTTGACTGACTGCACTGGTGAAAAAAACAGCATATGCTGGTAGGTATGTTTTGATGCTGGAATGCTAGTTAGGTAGGTTTTGATGCTGGTTTAAGCTGGTCCTTTGCTGGTTTATACTGGTCCTTAGCTGGTTTAAGCTGGTCCTTTGCTGGTTTATGCTGGTCATGTTGCTGGTCAAGGACCAGGACCAGCAAAGGACCAGCTTAAACCAGCATCAAAACCTACCTAACCAGCATTCCAGCATCAAAACATACCTACCAGCATATGCTGGTTTTTTCACCAGGGTGATGGGAGCTGAATTTTGACAGTTGAAGTTTGAAGAGTCTTGGGTCATTTGAACATTCCGTCAATGTAAGTTTGGGATTTTTATGATTTTAATCTTCATTTTTTATGAAAACCGTAAATCGGATCAGTTAGAAAAGTCTTACAATAGCAACTAACTTCAGAACAATCTGAAGGTCTGACCTGAGTTTGGTGGTTGTAGCTTCAAAGCTCTAGGAGGAGATACTGACTACATTTTGGCTCAGAAGAAGAAGAAGAAGAAGGCTATATAGCAGATCAGCCATATTATTTATTTATTTATTTTCCCCACTTCTAAAGCTTAACAACTCAACAGCAGCTTATATGCAATTGACTGTGCAGATGGTGATCGCCTAGAAGGAGGAAGAATGAAAAATAAAACTCATTATTACGAGCAGCTGTGTTAAATTTTAGTGGACAAGGAGAATCTCATAAATGCTTGCTTATCACTGCAAATGACATCTGGCCTTTAAACACTCTGCTACAAACCTTAACTGATATGGTAGGTTATAGTGTCAGTCCCCCCATCTCTCTCTCTCTCTCTTGTATACACCTCCCCCAATACAGTTTAAGAACCAAATTGTAAAGTGATGAATAATCCAGCTTAATTGATCAGAGAGTGGTGAGTAAGTGCCTGCAGTGTTTGCAGGTGCAACAGACCTTTTAATAACAGTACACATTGGCTCATAGAAAATAAACGCAGTGCAGAGGATAATTATGTAGCCTAAGACTAAATGTGCGCGTTTGTGTAATCGCACTCGAGGATGTTTGTGTACATGTGATTAACAGAAAATATTGAGTATTAGAAGGGCTTACAGTCAGCTCATATGGAAACAAATGAACTGGCGAACAGAATTCAGTGAAGTATTACAGTACGCATTTGTCTGGGCCTTCTATTCAAAGCAACTTACAGTGAATTCAAGATATACATTTTATCAATTCATGCACGCCCTGGGAATCAAACCTGAAATGTAGTTCGTTGCGAGCACCATGCTCTACTATTTGAGTTCATATGTTTTAAAAAACTACATTCAGCTCAAGCAGGTGCTAAAAATGCCAAGGTCATGGGTTTGATTCCCAGGGAACACATTAACTGGTGTCTTGTGTATTTTGAATGCAGTGCAAGGAAAAAAAGCATCTGCTAAATGCATAAACATAAATTTGGCACACAAAACAGCTACCTCTATGCCAGATCCAGTTTAATGAATCATTTATTCAGACTGTTCATGTGAACAAACCCATTCAAAAAGTGATTTATGTTGACTCATTGAATCATTTGATTCCTTGCACAGAAGTAAGTAAACCTTTCAAAAAACAATGCATCATTTTGAATAACTGACTCATGCTAATTCCTAAAGAAATAAACCCTTTAAAAAAATGAACCACCAGTCTGATTCATTAAAGTGTTTAATTCCTTGTGCAGAACTGCCTGTGTGCTATCATATCTTTTTATGTCTCATTGTAGCAAAAAAGCTACATTTTACTGTTTTATCTAATAAAATATAATGTTTATAGTTTTATTAGTTGCATTTAGTGTCTTTTTAATGAAATTCAACTGGTATGAATCAAAACCTCTGCTACAAAGCATATTAGTTCCAGTTTAATGCTGTTAAACTTGATGCTACACTGGGATCCTCATCTTTAGCCAGATACAGTACAGCAAAGTCTGATCTGACTGTAATAATAAATTATAAAATCTGATATAGCCCTTTAAATAGTTTCATTGCAATTTTGTTACAAGAGCTTTTTCAGAGCAGTCAAACAGTAGTTTAACTACTTTAAATCATGACTAGCTTGTAACTTGGAAAGCAATTTCAAACAAGCTTCTCTAACACCGATGCAGCATATGAAACAAAACAATCTCATGAGGCCAGGAGCTTCCTGACAAAAATAACACACAAACACTACAGACTAATAATAAATTACAGTACATCATGAAATATACAGCAAGTCTGAAAATAAACCTCACGCTTTCCTAGGACACTAGAGAATGTGGACAAGCATAACACACATTCTCAAAACTACAGAAGAATAAATGACAACCAGGTCATTGTGTTTGTCTGGATGACTTATAAATGACCACACTTCATGGGCAGTAACTCTATGGAAAGACTTTTTTAAATATACATATATATGTTTTGGCAAAATGGTGAATTTGAACAACCTCATGATTTGCTTACACCAATTAATGGATCTTTATCCTTAACGTTTTACTCAAAATCAAATGTTTTAATGTGATTCACATTGTACGATTTCATATGAAATTGCCACCTTCTAAAAATGTTAGATTTTCCCATGAGAAACATAATAAAACTTACACAGCATGTATTCAGACATCAAAATTACATACTTTACCTTTAAGGTCACACTTGCTCATTTGCACACAAATGCACAAACAAACTTCTCAAAGCATAACCCACCTAAACTAACAACCTCCTCCTAATTTAAATCCAGCCTGCAGCTTTTCACATTTTTATTAGTGTTTATTTGTTTACCTGTTTGATGAATTATTCACATATTCCATCATTAATTAATCTATTCATTCTGTAGAAATTGGAAAACACAGCATCCTTGGGTGATGCATTATGGAGCTAGTGTAGGAAAATCTTCAAAAAAGAGTCTACTATATCATGCACAGACTGATCATAGTCACGTTTTTGGCTAAAATGAAAGTTATTTACGATGCAGTACACTTATATTTAACTGGTGTGCACTTATTATGACACTAGAAACCTTAGAGAGGTTCATATTAATTCATTATGAAACATTTATGCATTAATGCATGCATTTGTACTAAATTATTCATGTATTTTATATGTTACAAGTTATAATCTAAAACACATACACAGACACACAAAGCAAAAAAAAAAAAAAAAAAAAAAAAAAATCTGTTAAAATTTTACACCTGAATGCCCATTCCACAGAATAGAACAATTTCCATTACCTCTAAATTTCCCTTGCAAATTATATATTTTATTGGTTGTCAGCCTTGTGCTAAACTGTGCAATAATCACATCCAATGGCAACCGTTCCAGCCCAGCCTGGCAATCCCATGGCTTACATTTTAAAGCTGGGACTCTGATCCAGTAATGCTTTGGCAATACAAATGTACCACTATTTGTCATGCCAATGAAGCTCACTATGTGTGTGCGTGTATATCCCCATGTGTAAAGAAGTGAAGTCAGCAGAGGTTGTGCATCAGTAGTCTGTTTAATAGAATCCCTGTGTCTTAACATGGCTGTCTGAACGTTAGTCAGGAATACTCTTTGCCTGGTGTCTTTAATCATACTTTGCGGCAAAAAAGCTGCAGTCTCAGTAAACCCACACGTGTGACGAACAGCTCTTAGCCGTTCAAACATCTTCACAGATGCTCTTCTCTCTGACACTGTTAAGGTGTAACATTAAATGTCAACAGACTTAGCACACTTGATGTGCAAGAAGCTTCGTTGATAATGGAAATATTTCTAGTTTGCCATGTTGCTCACTAGTGGTGTAGCTGGAGTATTAGAATGAAGCTGTGAGAAAAAAGAAATGCTGCTGGACAAAACATTTCAAGCTTTGGACTGTTTTTATGCTTGGTTCAAATGCTTGGTTCAAACTCAGGTAAGAGGGTTGTTCTGAAAAGGACCTAGGACGGCAACTCGGAATGCAACTTATAGTACGTAGTCACGAAAAATGACATAAATAGGTTTAATCTCCACTAAAAGGAGGAAAAAGACAAATTCCCACATTTTTGTTGCTGCTGTCATCAAAGGCAATACAAAGTACATAAATCAATCTCTACAATAATTTGCATGTCACTTTATAATATGGCTATCACCTAATACAATATTTAGTGTTTGTTTAACGTGTTAGGCTGACAAATAACACTTCTGCTGTGGATGTTCTACTGCTGTTGTGCATTTAAAATTCAAATTTCCCATTTAGTCTATGTCAATATAATTTTGCATATTGTTGGGCTGATGCTGCTCATAGTAAATATTGACACATTTCAGTGCTCAGTTTTAAGGGCATATTGTCACTTTAGTACAATACACATTTAGATATTCACTATCAGAAAACAATATGCAAAAATTGTACCCTTTGAGGTACTGTAAGACCCAAAATTACGCACCCACCCATTCACCCACACCGTTGGGCCAAAGCGTGGACCATATGCTGCATTCACGCCATGTCGTAATTACTATAATTTCAAAATGGCAACACGTGACATTCTACTTGGAACTGTTCACATCATTGGACTCGGAACTATGGCACTATAGCGTCTAAATGAGTCTGAGGTGGTCAGATATTACAAATTGTAGCTCTCAGAAAATTCCCAGTTCATAAGTTGTAATTACTCAATAAGTTGAGTTCTACGAGGACGTAAATTTAAGTGTATGAAGTTCTGTGTATTTTAAAAGTTTGCATACACCTTGCAGAATCTGCAAAATGTAAATTATGTTAGCAAAATAAGAGGGATCATATTAAATGCATGTTATGTTTTATTTGGTACTGACGTGAATAAGATATTTCACATAAAAGACGTTTATATACATCCACAAAAGAAAATAATAGTTGAATTTATAAAAAATTACTCTGTTTTCATGAGCCATGCAAGGAAAACCGATGCATTAAGCCAGGGGAGGGAAAACTTTTTGAATTTGAAGATCAGGGTAAATTTAACTTATTTTTTTCTTTTAGGAAACATGTAAGTATTTTCTGTAGCTTCTGAAGGGCAGTACTAAATGAAAAAATACACATATATTTAGGCAAAATAAGAAAAATCTTCATTCTGTTAATAAGTTTACACTCCTGGCTCTTAATGCATTGTTTTTCCTTCTGGAGAATCAGTGAATGTTTTATCCTTCTGTAATAGTTGCATATGAGTCCCTCAGTTGTCCTCAGTGTGACAAGATAAATCTTAAAATCATACAGTCATTTTTGGAAAGGGTTCAAATACACAAAAATGTTGAAAAACCAAAGAATCTGTGGTACCTGAAGGATTTTTCTGAAAAACAGCAGGCAGTTTAACTGTTCAGGACAAACAAGGGACTCATGTTCTCAGGGACATCTATTGCAAAACAAAAAAAATTACCTGTGGATCATTTGGGTAACAACACAGTATTAAGAATCAAGTGTGTCTTGTATGTGAAATACCTTTTTCTGGTCAGTACTAAATAAAAAATAACATGCATTTTGTATGATCCCTCTTATATTGGTAAAATAATTTATATTTACATTTACATTTTCATATGCAAGATCCTGCAAGGTGTATGTAAACTTTTGGCCTCAGTTGTAGTTGCTATAAATGTGCATTTGATGCCATAAAGCAATCCACCCTTTTTGTATTTTGTACCCACACACCAAACTTAGAGACCCCCAGAAAAGATGTTTGAGGGGAGAATGAGAAAGAAACAAAAGCCTTTCGCATTATTAGAAGTGTACCATCAAAATGGTTTTGAAAAAGCTTACATACATTTGCTTTAATATTGTAAATGAACTTTTTTCTTTCTTTTCTCCTGAGAGTGCTGTGTCCTGTCACCTGTCAAATGTAAAGCTTGGGTCTTGAAGCAAAACCACTTAAATACTCCAATGTCTAGTTAAAAACATATCAACCTCTCAGTTCTGTACTACTTGTTGATGTTAAATGGCCACAGATGATGGCCTGGAAGGCACAGGACCAATTAACAGAGAGAGCTGCTGTCCCATGACAACCTGCAGTTCAATTCAATTAGCTGGATCAATAAGGAGCATGAGAAGGCAGTAACGGAAGACATTTCTACTCGTTTCTGCTTATGTGAAGAGCTGTTTCCCAAGATGCAGTTTAAGCCTAGTCTACAGTGACAACAACAACAAGCACTTGGCGAATCAGCACTGACAGTTTAATTTAGGCATTGTCGTAATCCATGCTTAGGTACCACTGCAAAGTGGTGTTTTTGTTCTTTTTTTACTATGCGAAGAATAGCTTTGGAAGAAAACAAAAGGCAGCAACAAATCTGAATACACCAAAATGCCCATTTTTAATTTTTATATGTGGCAGTAGATATAACCTATGACATGAGTAAGACATATTGAATTTTTGAAGAAAGACTCACGATCTGCTTCATACCTGTAGGCCAGAGATACTGAAACTCATAGTGTTCCTAACACGAATAAATGTTATTGTTGATCTGGGAAAACCTTTTTTCACCAAATCTCTCCTTTGTATTTCTCCTCTAAAACAGGGCTGCTACTGGCAAAGTTAGAGAAATATTACAACAGCAGTTTTCTAGTCTTTTTAGGCTCTTTCTTCGAGGATGAAAAAAGCCCATGGCCATATCCGCAGGAAGTGCCCACTTATACAGGAAATTTAACAACAGTGTATTCTGTTCCTGTCCTCACTCCAGGGTCTATCTTCAGCTACTGTGAGCGCGTCCAAGTCTGTGCAAGCGTTTATTGATGAATCACTTTCTTGGCAAGAATAAAAAGAGGCTAATGCACTCTTTGGTGGGTGTGAGAGAAAGAGCTAATGCTTGTAATTAAGCTATCGACGGCTGTTAGCGTGCTAGCGTCAGATCTCTGTGGACGTTATTGAATCCAGCGCCTATTGTGACAATAACGCTTCATTACAGGGACTTCTTAAGATTGATTGATTGGTGGAGTGCAAATCTTACAGGAGAGAATTTTGATTCTCAGACTGTTTATGGATCGAAGCTGAACCTTAGACTGTTTCCAGACTGCTATTTCTCACCAACAGGAGAATGCAGCTATTAAGAAGCTTCCGGCGTTTGTTACAAAAAAAATAAAAAATTGATGACATTTCCTCAAACAAACACACACAATAGGAGTGATAACCACCCTTACCAAAAAGTAGTATACTTTAAGTTTATTTTATTAAGTATACTTAAGTCAATATATTTTTAAGTATACTTTATGTAGTAAGTATACACATATCAGTGTACTTGTAGTATACTTGGGACTAAATTGGCCCACCTTCTAGTATATAAAAGTATACTTTTAAGTGTACTTAAAGTATAACAGTAGTAAACTTTGAGTACACAAGTAGTTTACATCCAAGTTTTTAGTTTGTACTGCAACTACTAAAAGTGAACGTATAGGTATACTGATACATCGAGTTTAGTAGTTTTATACTGCAAGTATACTCATAAGTTTTCTTTAAGTGATCTTTACATCATACTTTAAGTACACTACTATGTCCCTATTAGGTATTAATTTGTATATTTTGTTATATGAATATCTGAACATACAAAACATCAAAAGAAAGAACAGGGTATCTGCTTGTAAACAAAAACATTTTATTCTAGCTTCATACACTTTTTTATAAACGCTTGAATGTGGGTAAGTTTCATAAAAAATAAAGAAATAAATAAACAATATTTTGAACAAAACGCTGAAAAAAGACTGGACTAGATTCAGAATGATAATCAAAACATAGATGGAGTTGATCAACACCCCAAACCTTGACAGTCTTCATTACCTCTTCATGGGTCACATTTTATTCCATAACATTATTTTTATGTTTTATGTTTTATGTCTGATGATTGTGTTAGATTACATGTGGAAGCATCTATTGTTTTGGTTTCTTCTTCACTTGTTTTTTGGAAATTCTGTACAGAAGACGTGTAATAGCGCCCCCTACCGTATAACAATGAAAACATGGATTCTCTAAGCTTAGTATGGTATAGCTTAAATATATTTAGACTTTTTCTAAGTATAAGTCAAGTATACTTAAATGTCATTTTTAAGCAAATCTCTGAGAAGTACATAAAGCACATTTCTGAGAAGTATTTGAAAAATAGACTGAAAGTATACTTTCCTATTTTTTAGTTCAGAAGAAGTATACTAATAGAACACTTCAATAAACTTCTTTTTCATAAGGGAACTCGTGTTATATATATTATCACTATTAGAGAATATAGAACCCAAAACAACCAACAAACAGAACAATTCCATTCAGCAAAACACTTTGTAGCTCTAAATACAAGCTTTACTCAAACACAGGTGAAAACATGAATTTCCTTTCCATTTGCCTTTACTGTGAAAATAACACCTTAGGTACTGTACAGTGTAACAAGCTCTCACTATCATGGCTTTGAGGAAACCAGTCAGAGTTCTGGCTTTAAACCAACCCTTTAAACAGCAACACCACCTGTGGCAATGCTTTTTCTCACGCATTGCGTACATTGAGATTAATGAGTGAAACAAATGCATTAAAAGCAACTGCAGCATGCAAAATCCTCTATTGAAGCTCACATGACCTTTTTGTTAATAGTGATTTATACAATACCCTCCAAAGCTGTCCCAAAACAATAATCCTTAAGCGATGTCATTTGTTGTTTTAGAAGGTTCATAATTCTTCTGATCTCAAATGCTGTCAACAATTCCAGAGTTTTGTTAGTTCCTTATGTGTAAACTACTTTAGTTTCAGAAACATCTACTTACCTCCAACTAAAGCCTTTAATGCAGTTGTCTGAGTAAATAATATTGTAGCCAGACTTACTTAATTCCAGTCCATTTTGCAGCTTATTCTGGCCAAGAATGGCCCACTTATAGGTGGTTCAGACTACACTTTTTTTTTTTTGGTTATGGCAGTCACTGTGTCAGATTATGCGATTTTGACTTCCAAAATCTTGCAGTTTTGTGAACAAGAAACATGTCTGCTCCCTGACCATTCATCGCTTGCCGTCTTTAATGCCGTGTATGCTGTCATCGATAGGGCGGGACTAGTCTTAGCCTCACCCACGGAATGTTGGCTAAACGTCTGATGCATATGGCACACTTATTTGGAAACACTTCAGGAGTTTAGACATTGTCATCGGATTGGTTAAATTATACTGGATTTCCGGGAGACGTATGTGTTATGTTCTTTAACGTTCTGCCTGGAAACAAAGAAGCCATAATGCCAAACTCCCTCATCGAAGAAGAGAGCTGTCGTGTTTACAACTGACACAATGAGCGCATATCTGTATCAACTAAAGTCTGGATTTTCATGTGAAATATTGACATTTCATGGCATAGGATCATTAAAATATGTCTGGGAGTTTTACACCGGTCTGTTAATGTGGTGACACTTCCACACCTCTAAACATGATGTGCCACAGAACAAAACGTAACTGGTTGCTTTACCTGTCAGTCAAATGGCCTCCTGGGGGGGGGTCTTGGCCATTCAAAACGGACAAAATTTCAGCTGTATGAAGGTCTATCTATGCAAGACTAGGGCGGGACTAGACAGAAGGGGCCATGAGCGCCAACAAACGGCTACCAAACAACAATCGCAATGAACAGAGAACTGAGGTAAAACTGTTTTTATTTGACGTTTTTTTCACTCTGTCGTGGTAGTTGGCATGTAGGAGTATTGTTGCCATAGCTTTGCGAACATTTCCTCCATTGTAAAATTCCACCTAGCAGGACCGATACCATTGTCTCACTTTCATTTTGGCTTGTTTAAAAGCATGTAAAAAGGCGCTTCTGTGCTCCTGTTGGCCAGTGTCACAGATGTGATGGACCTGTGAACGGCCAGGAAAAAAAACTAAAATCAAACATGCTAGTCTTTTAGTGGTGATGTCATAATGCACTGCAGATGTGGCGTCGGTAGTCATTTACTATGACACACCACATGAGATGAAGCAATTGAATCTTGCATTCCGACACCCATTGTCATTTACTAAGCGGATCGTGCCAAAATTGGGCTAAAATCATGTAATCTGAACCGGATTTTAGACTACAAAAGACTGTAAAGCACCTAACCACAAATTTTCACTTTTTTTTCCATGTAACTTCTAGGCAATTGGGTAAATCTGAAATCCATAGAGGTCCGTTTCCACCACTGATTAAGAATTACTGAGACTTTTTATCTCTCAACTGACTTTTTTTCTCAGAATTACATGAAATAAAATCACAATTGCGAGTTATAAAGTCACTCGCTAAAACTCGATAAAAACTCGACTTTTTTTCTCAAAATTGTGAGATCAATTGTGAAATCAAGTTTATATCTCACAATTCTGAGTTAATAACTCACAATTGCGTGTTATATTGTCCGAATTGCAAGTTTTTCATGGAAAAAGGATGCAATTACATGAAAAATTAGAACTGCATGTTTTTATCTTGCAATTCTGATTTTATAACTCACAATTGTGAGTTTATATCTCACAATTCTGAGAAAAAAGGTCAAAATTGTGAGATGTAGAAATTTGATATATGGTGCTTTCCAAGTAGGGCTTTAGACAATATCAGAATAAACCTTTATAATTTGAATTAACTTGTTAAATGAAATTTGCATTTAGCATTGATGTCCAACAATCTTTTTCTTTTGGATTACATAGCAATGGCGATATATCCACATCACAATCTGACATGCTTCTCTGGCAGCTGGGTTGCCTGATTACTGGAATAAATTGGCCCAGGTCTCTTTTTCCAAAATGATTTGGTCAGCAGACCTTAACTGGTTGATTGCCAATAGGGGTAGCAGACAAAAGACCAATTAGAACACAGTTTAATAAAATATTAAAGTGTCCGAGTTTTTTTTTTTTCTGAAACTGCTGATCCAGTGGGATTTTCAAGCATAACCATCTCTAGGGTTTACAAAGAATGGTCCAAAAAAGACAAAATATCCAGTGAAAACTCCTGTCAGCTAAGAACAGGAAATTGAGGCTAGAATTCACATGGGCTCACCACTATTGGACAATAGAACATCGGTCTCAATTAGTCTCAATTTCTGCTGCACCATCCAAATGGTAGGGTCAGAATTTGGTGTTAACAACACGAGAAAAGTTCAGGCTGGTGATGGTGTAATGATGTGGGGAAATGTTCTTGGAACACTTTGGGAACCCTAGTATTAATTAAGCATTGTTTAAATGCCACATCCTGCCTTTGTTCCTGACCATGTCCATCACTTTATGACCACAGTGCACCCTTCTTGTGATGGCTACTTCCAAAATGTATTGCGTCATGTCACAAAGCTCAAATAATCTTAAATTGGTTTCTTGGACATGGTCATGAATTCACAATACAGTTACCAAGTCTTAATCCAATGAGCAACTTTAGGATGTGGTGGAACGGGAGATTCACAACATCCATGATGTAAATATCAATAGTTCAATATGGACCAAAATCTCTCAGGAATGTTTCCAGCACCTTGTTGAATTGCTATACCGTGAAGAATTAAGGCAGTTCTGAAGGCAAAAGGGGCCCAACCAGGTACTAGCAAGGTTTACCTAAGAAAGTGGCCGGTAAATGCATATAATTTTTTGGAATATTTTATTAAATAAAAATATGAATTCAGGTCTTCATAGTTTGACTTGTTCCTTATCACAAGCAATGCAAAGCATTGGGGATTTATGCTGATTTATGCTTCTAAAGCTCACTTTGCCTAGAGGGTTTCCAAACTTTTGGAGGACACTGCACTTGAGGAACAAAGAGGAGTATACAGGTGTCCTCAAGTATTTCTCATTTACTTTCAACCAAGTAACTCAGAATATTTTTCTAAGAGTTTTGCCATGAACCAGCCAGTTCAATGAACCCTGCTGCTCCAGCAAATCTAATGCAATGGCCAGTTGTGTTTCCTCCTCAGAATCACTTATTGAATCATCCCGGGACCTTGTAAACATGGCTTCTTGAACCAAAGACCTAACCCATAGCACTCGGCTTGGCCTTGCCAAGTTTGTGTGCAATGCACCATGTGTGTGCCATCTGAAGCAAGTCCTGTAGTGACCTCACAACCTATAAACATTATAAGAATATTTTAAAAACACATCTAAGTGAATGAGATGCAATGTTACTCCTTATTTGCTAGACACACCAATAACTTCCCCACCCGTTTCTTTGGATAACAGAATACGCCCTAAGGCCCCAAATGAAATTGGTTTCTAGAAGAAGCCAAAAATAATAGATTGCAACTTTGCTAGGTCCCCAGAATAGGGACTCGTGAAAGCCAGCTGATGCCAGAGAGAGCAGATGTCACCAAGTTGTTAATGATGATAATCTTTTCTCTGTATGATGCTAGTGGAAGAAATGTTTCTGTCAACACACCTTCTCCAAGGCCTATTTACTGTTCTATGTACATAATGTGTATTCCCATGTTCTGGTTCAGTTGATAATTCAAGGACACAAGCTACGGCTTCAACTTCAGGTCAAGCCAACAATATCACAACAAATTTAACAGAATTGACTGTGATGTGTTCCTAAGCTATGTTATTCCAAACCTGTATGAATTTTATTTTACTCCATCTACTCAAAGTCAGTGGGGTCCAATGTGGTTTCACATGACCTTTGTGTTTCAAAGAAAGCCATACAGGTTTGTAACAACATGACGGTGAGTAAATGATGACAGAATTTTCATTTTAGGTGAAATACTATACTAGGAAGAGATTTGAAAAAGTTGCCCCAAGATGCGACAATTAACACCTCTTAATATTAGTCTGAATCCCGAGAAGGCAAAGATTCAACCTGCAAACCGCAAGAGAGAGTGAATAAAATTCAAAGATGAAAGGAAGATAGCGAAATAAATAAGAAAAAAGAGAAAGAAAAGGAAATAAAACAGAAACAGAGGGGTAAAGGACAGAGTGAGCACAAAAGTGCAGGAAAGAGAGTCTAAGTTTACTTGATCTTATCGACTGGAATGCACATGCTGTCTGAATTCTGTTTACACACACACTCTCTCCTTTTGGGTGGAATTGATTTCCATTAACTCCACACGTCTTAATCAGGTCCTAATGCTCTCACTGACTGAAGGGAGCCCGAAAGCTCACCAGTGTGCGCGGACTGGCAGTAAGGGAGCCGGGGAGTCTCTTCAGGGCCAGGTAGCTGTGTATGTCTATGCATTTATCTTTCAGCAAGTGTGTATGTGTCAGTTTGCCCAGCTGTCTCTCAGGTCCTGTTCTGATTAATTGGGAGTAAATGAGTATTGAGCTCCCAGACACTGAACACCCATTACACTCCAACCAATTAATAACCCCTCTCTCTTATACACACACACACACACACATACAGTCTTTCCAACTCTTTGATATGTGGGGGCTTCAGCTGTCTGGTACTGTGATATAATCCTAGTTTCCTGCAGCCTTGAATGTGTTAGTGCTTTTGAATGATTACTTTATGGGAGAGAAAGAATTATATGAATGCCAAATTGCATCCTGTTGAAGCAGTACATTGATCAAGCATTCACAAAAACAGAAATGACTGATGATGCCTGATCTAAATCTAAATATTGTAGATTATTGTGTAATTTTCACATACAGTGGTCCAGAGAAGTATTTGTCTGACTATCAAACCAAGTCACTTTTATTAAAAGATGGCACAAGGACACTAAAAATCACTCTAAGAATGACTAAGGAAAGTGATGTTCTGAAAACGGTGTTCTCAAATGTCACTTGGTTTGATATTTTGCTATAAAATCCAAAGAAATCCACACACTTTAAATGGCTTAAGTGTCCAAACACTTTCTGCGACTGATGTATGCGTCGACACAACAGGGAGTCGAGTAAATTAACACATTTTCCAGCTTTAAATTTTGTGTCATCTACTAGTCAGCATGATATAGATGTTTTGAGACATTTTTGTGTCACAGCATGACATTTTGAAGCTATTAGAGGACGATCAATATCATGTTATGCAAACAAATGCATTACATAAGATTCAGATTCAATCACATTCAAAGGCACAAATCAGGTCTAAATAAAACTATTAAACCAACAAAATAATGGAAACTCCATATAAAATGGCACTGCATAGTAAATGTAGCATGTATCACATGACAGACAGAATGATAATGAATAAAGAAAATAAAGACATGATGATTCTCCTATAAATCTCAACAAAATGAGGAAGAACCTGTTAGATAAAAAGGTGAGTTCTGTGTGGGAATAGAAACAAGAGCAATAATTGATTTATTAAATTAATTTTTGATGAATTAGCCATGCATGTATATCTAATAATTGTATCTGCACAGCAGAAAGGTCTCGAGTATGCTATGAATGTGTCCTTATGTCCCATTTTAGCAAATAAAGTAATGTTTGTGTCTAAAATTATTATTTTAGAGGTTTTAACTCTTTTTTTTAGACCAACAATGATAAGTTTGTGATTTTTGCTTTAAACCTATATTTGTAAAAATCTGATTTTGTATTCTCTGAATGTGTAGAGCTGCTATTTACATTTCCATCTCTTTCACGCTATGCAATTCTCTCTTCGTATCCTATCACATGCACAGAAGGCTGTCAGGTGCTTAAGACAAGTTTGACAAACCACATACACACAGGGGAAAAGACAGAGAGAAAGAGTTACAAAGATAAACTCTCACAGAATATAATAATTCTAAATCAATAAACTGAGCTTTTAAATGCACATAATTAAGTTTCTAAAAAAAAAACGTGTGTGGGTTTTGTAATACGACTAATCAAAGACTTTTAAGCACATTAGGTGACTTTAATGTGATGGACATTACAAACCATTAATGCTTTCAAAAAAACACACACGAAAACACTCCAGTGAAAGGAAGCACTTTTAATTTAGAGTTTAAAAAATAAATTTAGATTTATTTAGATAAATTTAACTTTCAATCAAATCAATTAAAGACATTAAATTTTAAATTTTAAATTTTATAGGCTCCTTCAGATAAGCACCTGTTTATCGACTGATGGGGTTTACAGGTAAATAGTGTTAAATGCATCCAATTAAGTGTGTGTTTTAAAATGTTTTTTTAAATTTTTTTTAATTTTTAACTTGGGCAGGTTGACACACCCTCATCTTAAAAAACCATAAAACTAACAGATTTCAAGGGACATTATGTTTTCTTTGTGTTCTCTTACAATAAACAATTTTGGTGCTGTCTTGGGTTGCTTCTTAATGTCTAGTGTTAAACTCGGGTCCTAAAGTGAAAACAATGGGAAATCACTGCTTTAAAGCATTATGTTTTTGAAAGAACAGAATAAACAGTACCTTGTGGAACTTTCCTCAAGCTTTAGGCAGTAAAACCTTTTTGCCCATAATTGGAGCCTTTATTTTTGAGAGTGAAGGAGCAATGGGGACAAAAAGTGTTTGAAAAAGAGAGAAAATGTCTGTCCTTTCAACAGGTTTGAAGAGCATAATCTTACCGAAACCACAGCACAGACGTGTCCTCCATGCATTATGAATTTATTGTCAATTCCACCCTTTCGTGATGCACGGCATGCAACGACTGATCGCTAATGGTGTAATGAGAATTTTAATGCCTTATGAAAAGGACATGATATTTTGTCATATAAACACCATCAAACATCCCCCACACACGCACAACATGCCATGAATAATTCCTGGATTCTCTCACTCCACCTCAGTGTGAAGTGCTTTATTGTAAGGCTAGTTGGCAGTGTATATATTTGCCGGTAAAAATATATTTTAAAAAAATGCATTGTATTGATCTGGAGTGACAGAAAAAAAAAAAAAAAAATATATATATATATATATATAATGTTAGAAAATATTTATATTTAAGTTCATCAAATAATCCTGAAAAAAAGTATCAAGGTTTCAATAAAAATAGTAAGAGCAAAACTGTTTACAGCATTGATAATAATAATAATAAATGTTTCTTGAGCACCAGAACAGCATATTACAATGATTTCTGAAGGGTCATGTCATACTGAAGACTTCAGCTTTGCCACCATAGATAGACAGATAGATAGATAGATAGATAGATTAAATGTTTCTAGCTTGTTTACAGTATGTTTTAGCCTTATTAGCATGTTAGCATGTTGCTAACATGTTTCTAACATTATAAGGATGTCATTAGCTTGTTGATAGCATGTTTTAGCATGATTAACATGTTGCTAGCATGTTTCTAGCGTTATCACCATGTTGTTAGCATGTTGCTAGTATGTTTTTAACATTAACATGTTTCTAGCATGTTGTCAACATGTTTTAGCATGATTAGCATGTTGTTAGTATGTATTTAACATTAATAGTAGCATGTTGTTACCATGTTTATAGCATGTTGCTAATATGTTTTTTAACATGATTAGCTTGTTGTAAAGATGTTGTTATCATGTTTTTAGCATTTTTCTAGCATTACTAATGTGTTGTTCACATCTAGCATTACTAACATGTTGTTAGCATGTTTCTAACATGACTAGTATATCATTAACATGTTGCTTACATGTTTTAACATTAACATGTTGTTAGCATGTTTCTAACATGACTAGTATATCATTAACATGTTGCTTACATGTTTTAACATTAACATGTTGTTAGCATGTTTCTAACATGACTAGTATATCGTTAACATGTTGTTTCTAGCATGGTTAACATGTTGTTAGCATGTCAACTGCATGTTTTAACATGATTAGTATGTTGCTAGCATGTTTATAGAATAATCACCATGTTGCGGACATGTTTTAACATGGTTAGAATGTTTCTAGCATGTTTTAGCATGTTGCGAGCATGTTTCTAACAAGATTAGCTTGTTATTAACATGTTGCTAATATGTTTTTCACATTATTGTCACGTTGTTAACATGATTCTAGCATGTTGCTAGCATGTAACATGTTTCTAACATTGTTAATGTGTTGTTACCATGTCTATAACATGACTAGTATATTAACATGTTGCTTACATGTTTTTAACATTAGTAACATGTTGTTAACAATTCTAGCATGATTAACATGTTGTTGGCTTGTTTTTTTAACACAATTAGCATGTTTTGCTAGCATATTTTAACATGATGAATGTGTTGCTAGCATGTTTCTAGTATGTTGTTAACATGTTTTTAGCATGAGTAACATGTTGCCAGCATGTTTCTAACATGATTAGTGTGTTGTTAGCATGTTGCTAGCATGTTTTTAACATGACTAACATGTTCTTAGCATGTTTCTAGTATTAACATGTTGCTAGCATGTTTCTAGCATGATAAGCATGTTGTTAACATGTTGCTAACATGTTTATAGCATTATTAGCATGTTCCTAGCATGTTTCTAGAATAATCAGCATATTGCTAGCATGTTTTAATATGATTAATGTGTTAACATTTTTTTAATACTAGCATATTGTTAGCATGTTGTAACCATGTTTCTAACATGATTATTGTGTTGCTAGCATGATTTAATGATATATTAGAAATATTACATTAAGAAGAAATGTAATAAATTAAACTAGAAAGCCGTTATTTAAAATTGTAATAATTTTTCACAATACTGCTATTTTTACTGAAATTTTCATCAAATAAAAGAATAGCTGACTAGTTAACCAATGTGTCCCAGTTTTATCTGTTTTCTCTATGCGAATAAGAATTTCACCCAGCCCTCATCTGACATTCATCCCTTCATACCTCCATCTAAATTTCTCATCAGTTCCATCAGCATCCATTCCTCCATTCATCCCTCACTCTGACACACCCATCCGTCTCATCTATCCATCCATCCTTGCATCCGACGTCTTAACATTCACTGGAGAAATAGAAAGACGCGTGAGAGATGGAGTGAGAGAGAGAGAGTAAATAGAAACACAATATGCTGGCAGTGTGCTTCAACCCGTGTGTAGGTCAGCCTGAGGATATGACTGCATGGTTAGTTCCTCAACATAAACAAAAGAAAAGACAATTTCCTGCCCAACACGCTAGCAAAACTGCTGTTGTTTTAATTTATCAAGAGCAGGGCTTTGAAATAGAGAAGAAACAAAGAGCGACCCCGGGAAGTGTTTTCGCTGCAGCCAAAATTGTAATCAAGTTTGAGGTTGGAGTTCACAGGTGTTTGCTTTTGCTGTCAGAATTACACTGGGGCTACATCGTAATTTGCATACTATCTGTCATAAATATTATGTGAGATTAGAATTAGTGCTTCCACAAACACTGCACTTTGAAAATAGTATGCCAAAGGTGCATGGTTGGCACATTATTTCTGGAGCCTTTTCGAAGTAAATACTGCCCACAACCACCTGCGCTACAGAAGACAGGGAATCTCTGACTGTTCTTTTTTGACTTACTCAGTGGTAAAGAATATGAACCAAACTGCCATGGCAGTTTTTAAAGTATGAGAAACTAAGAGACAGTGCACTGATGAAAAACACATCTTAAACCAGCCTAGGATGGTTTGCTGGTTTTAGCTGGTGTAATTTGGTCTAGCTGCTCTCTAAACCTGGCCATGCTGATTTTTAGTCAAACAATTTACAATTGGCCAAGTGCCCAAAACCACTCTAAAAGCAGCAAATCAGACCAATCTGACCATGATGATAAACCAATTAAGCACAGCAACTGATTTTGGGTATTTATTTATGTATGTATGTATGTATTTATTTATTTAAATAATTAATAATTATTTAATTGATTACTAGTTAATTATTTATTCATTATTATTCACAATTCCCTGATAAAACACACTTTTTTAAAACTGATACATATTACAATTTATTTATTTAATCATTTATTAATGAAGAAATATTAAACACAATACTACACATTAAGAAAAAACAACTCAAGATTTTAAAAATGAAAGTAGCTGCATGAATCAAGTAATAATAATAATAATAATAATTATTATTATTATTATTATTATTATAATAATAATTATTAATAATAATAATTATTATTATTATTATTATTATTATTAATAATAATAATAATAATTATTATTATTATTATTATTATTATTATTATACAGCAATGTTTTAGATAACTTTATAAAACATTTTATCAATTGCTCATATAATACACTGAAATATAAACAAAGATAAAATTAACTTTAGCAGCAACAACAACAACCAAAATGCCTACCAATGTTTTAAATAAGTTTATCAAACATGTTATTCATTGGTTATATAATATACTCAGATATGAACATACAAAACTAGCAAAAATCAAGTAAATAAATTACATACATTTTATTGAATTTAATTCCACTGAAATACTACTTACTGTATATTCAAATTGTAATTCTAACTCAAATTCCACAAATAGAAAAAAGAACAACTCAAGATATAAAAAAACGAAAAAGTAGCATTGATCAAGTAATAATAATAATAATAATAATAATAATAATTATTATTATTATTATTAGTAGTAGTAGTAGTAGTAGTAGTAGTAGTATACAGCAATGTTTTAGATAACTAAATATTTTAGCAATTGGTCATACAACATACTGAAATATAAACAAACTAAAATAGCAAGAATCTCAATTAATGATAATAATAATAATAATAATAATAATAACGAAAATGCCCACCAATGTTAAATAAATGTATCAAACATTTTATCCATTGGTTATATAATATACTAGGGTATGAACATATAAAAATAGCAAGAATCATAGCAAGTAAATGACATACATTTTGTTGAATTTAAATCCACTGAAATATTACTTACTAATATTCAAACAGCAGCGCAACCTCAAATTAAATTAAGGAACTGAATTGGAATTTAAAAGTCACTGTAAAGTGAACAGTGCAAAACCATGGTATCAACAGCAAAGGAACAACATGACATGCCTCTGCAAAACTAGACTTATTTTAATCAACAAAGCTTAAAGTAACAAAGCTACATTGCTAGCACATAATATCACATGACCTAACGCCTCTCACTGACAGTGTAGACACAGTGTTAGAAGTTTATTTAAAGCATTTTGTGCTGTTGCTGGGGATGAACCTTACAGCTGCCATCATTTCACCGTTACGAACACTGAACAGAACTCAGCAGGTCCGTCACCTTCTGCCTTCCTATTAAAGAAGAGAAAACACACATACACTCTTTCTCTGTCTTTCTCTCTTCTTCTCGTCCTCCTCTCCCTTAAAAAAATTCAAATCCCATTTGTGTGAATTTGTATTTAAATTGCTAGCAGCTGTCTGCTGTTTGAAGGTTCACAGAAGGCATATGTTTTATTGTAGTTTTTAAGAAGTTTTAAGCGCAAAAATAAAGTTTGTTTCTTTCCTTTTTTTCAACAGAATGTGTAAATGTAAAATTTGACTGTGGGCTCTGCGAGCAGTAGGGGGGCTGTAGACAAAAACACAATTATGAAAAACATATTTGAGTCCTGGGTGGGGGAGTGATTGACATATGAACTGTGGCACTGAAAAAACGCCCTGAGAAGCGTTGGAGACACTCAGAGAGAGGCGGATTTATGAGTACGCTGTGTGCTCGGAAAATTATAAAGCAGCTGTATGTGAGTTTTTAAAGTCAGAGGCGCTGTGTGTTCATCTGTCATTTGGTTTATGTTATGAGGTGTGCATGTTTATGAGTGTGTGTGCGTGCATATGTGTGTGTGTCTCCAGGCGTTTACCCTCAGGCTGTTCCAGACTGTCAGATCTGTGTGATTACCGTCTTCCTAACACAACACGGCAGCGCTCATTTATTTATCAGCCCATTACGCCGCATCCGGAATGCAAACACACACACACACAGAGATTGACATACATGTGGCCATTCTCACTTATACTATAAAGAGAGAGGGGTCAGTTGATGTCAGCTAAAGTGAGGTCAACTAGTTTATTTAGATCAGTGGTTATAAACCAGAGAGCCTCTGCAAACATCACAGGACTGATATGATTTAAAATAAGACAAAACAAGCATTAAAGCATTAAATTTGCTAAACGTACTTAAAAGAGCTGATAAAAATATCCACACGACTCCAGTCCATCAATTAACATCTTATGAAGCCACACTTCAGACTGTTGAGTCCTCTATTTATATTTTGCTTTGTTCAGTGAAAAAGTCATCTAATCTGAATCAGGAGAGAAATATGCAGAGATAAATCACTGTTTACAAGCGAAAACAGACTAAAAAAAGTTGTAAACAGATATGCTGATGGATTTTGATGTGAGACGACATGCGTCATTTGGACTCACATTCTGACGGCACCCATTTACTGCATAAAATCTGATGGTGAGCAAGTGATGTAATGCAAAATTTTTCACATTTGTTCTGATTAAGAAACACAGATCTTGGACATCTACAACTGAAGTCAAAAGTTTACATACACAAATCTGCAAAATGTTAATTATTTTAGCAAAAAAAGAGGGATCATAAAAAATGCATGTTATTTTTTATTTAGTACTGACCTGAATAAAATATTTCACATGAAAGACGTTTACATATAGTCCACAAGAGAAAATAATAGTTACATTTATACAAATGACGTTCAAAAGTTTACATACACTTGATTCTTAATACTGTGCTGTTACCTGAATGATCCACAACTGTTTTTTTGTTTGTTTGTTTTTTTTTGTTCTTGGTTTGCTTTGTTTTGTTTTGTTTTTTTTTTTTTTTTTTTTTTTTTTTGGTGTTTTTTGTTTTGTGTTTGTATTTTGTTTTGTTTTGTTTGTGTGTTTTTTTGTTTGTTTTGTTTGTGGTTTTGTTTGGTTTCGTTTGTTTTGTTATATTTGTTTATGAGGACAAACAAGGGTTGTTTGTCCTGAACAGTTAAACAGCCCGCTGTTCTTCAGGAAAAATCTTGAGGTCCCACAAATCTTTGGCTTTTCAGCATTTTTGTGTATTTGAACCCTTTCCAACAATGACTGTATGATTTTGAGATTCATCTTTTCACTGTGAGGACAAATGAGGGACTAATATGCAACTATGACAGATACTTCAAACACTCACTGATGCTCCAAAAGGAGAAAGGATGCATTAAGAGCAGGGGTGTAAACTTTTGAGCAGAATGAAGATGTGTACATTTTTCTTATTTTGCCTAAATATCATTTTTTTTTCATTTAGTACTTCCCTTCAGAAGCTACAGAAGATACCTATCTTTCCCAGAAGACAAAACAAGTTACATTTACCCTGATCTTCAAATTCAAAAAGTTTTTACCCCCCCCTGGCTCTTTATGCATTGGGTTTCCTTCTGAAGCATCAGTGAGCAGAGAGGGATAGGATTCAAATATACCAAAACCTGAAGGATTTTTCTGAAGAACAGCAGACAGTTTAACTGTTCAGGACAAATAAGGGAACCATGAACAATTATCACAAAAAAAAAAAAAAAAAAAAAAAAAAAACAGCTGTGGATCATTCAGGTAACAACACATCAAGCGTATGTAAACTTCTGAACGGGTAATTTTTATAAATAAAACTAAAACTTTAACTGCACAGCATTTAAGTTAAGTTATTAACTCTACAGCATTTTATGCATTATGATTTTATAAAAATACTTACTGTACATCAGTTATTCTGTTTAACACTTACGTATAATTAGTTGTCTGCATGTCACTTTCACACAGACACAAAAACTTTTTCCATCTGTTTATTTGTGCATGTCATTGTGAAGGTATGGCAGGAAACTTTTTCAGACATTTATGTTTAATAATATCAAACTCTTCTGAATATTTACTGCATTTATGATCAGACCTAAACTGTCAGAAGTAATGTTCATATTTAAAGAGAAAAGAAGAGACAGACTGAGACAGGCCTACAGAGCATCTCCACCTGATTGCAAAGCACCACACTATATTTCTTTAATGAGCTCATGCGTTCTTATTTTCAGGATGTACTGGCAGGTAGGATGAAAAACGCAAGCCATCAGTACTGTATTAGACATCAGAACAGACGGAGGAAAGGTCACCGGATTCCCTGAAGATGTACTCATACGAGTGTGACACTGGGCGATGAATGGGACACGTAATCACAACATAACCATAACACTGAGATTTATCAGCACAACCTGCCCTTTTGCCTGCTTTTCACTCAGAGGAAGCGGAAATCGAGAAAGAGAGCAAGAGCATACAAGGAGGAGACTGGTATAAGTTTACATGCAAAAAAAAAAAAAAAAAATCTTTTTATTAACCAATTCATGTAAACTTCATGTAAATGATTTATGAGAAAGACAACTACTTTGTCTTTGGGTGACTTTTTTGTCGCCACAGACAGATTACAACTTGCAGCTTACAGCTCACATTTCAGAAAGTTTTAGTTACTTTTTCTATTTACTCTTTTATCCTGTGGCGGTAACAATATCCTATAGATACCTGCACCTGTTTTCTTAACATTATGGTTACTCAGCTCCCTATGTCCCCTTATCCAAAATTTTGCTGCTCGACTTGCTGCTAACTTCCACAAATTCACTCGTCACACTTTTGCACAAGCTTCTTAGTTTCTGCTAGAATTCAGTTCCTGTCTGACACAGCTGCCAATGGGCTGACACTACGTTACATTCATCAAACCATCAAACCGAGAACTCCAGACTGACTGTTAAGATTAGCTGTGGTCACCTAGCACCTTGCCTCTCCACATGAAGTTCTGCCGCTTGTACGGATCATGCAATTCTTAACACGTCCTACTGAGAAGAAATTCTGAGCTAGTTTATACTGGTTAGTGTCATTTTGATTTTTTCTTTTTTTTCCCCCTATATGTTCTGCAGTGGTGAAAAACAAAAACAAAACATTAATAGTAATAATACTAATGCTAATTATACATTAAATTTATCAAAGGCATTTACAACATTACAAAAGATTTTCTTTTATTTCTTTTATCTTTTATGCATCAACAACTTCTGAAGGATCATGACGTTGAAAACTCAATGTAATGGCTGTTGAAAATGTAGCTTTGCTAATCACAAGAATAAATTACATTTAAAAGTATATTAAAGTAGAAAACAGTTATGTTAAATTGTAATACTATTTCACAATACCTTTTTTATTATTAAATATATACACCTTCTGTGAGCTTAAGAGGCTTTAAAAACATAGATATTTAATTTAAAAAAAACGAATGAAGTTCAAACGTTTGGGATTAGTGAGATGTTTTATGTTTTTTTTAATATGTGTCTTATGCTCATCAATGGTGCATTTTATTTGATCGGAAAAAAAAACAGTAATATTATAAAATATTATTGCAATTTAAAATAATGGTATTCTATTTCAGTATACTTAAAAATATAATTTATTCCTGTGATGCAAAGCTGAATATTCATCAGCCGTTACTCTAGTCTTCAGTGTCACATGAGCCTTTGGAAACCATTCTAATATGCTCATTTATTATGAATGTTGGAAGCAGTTGTGCTGCTTAACATATTTTTGGAAACTGTGATACTTTTGTCAGCATCCTTTGAATAGAATTTTTAAAACAACAGCATTTATTTGAAATCGAAATCGTTTGTAACAATATTCAATACCGTTCAAATTTTGGTGTCAGTAAATTTTTTTCTTTCTTTTTCTAAAAAGAAATTAATACTTTTATTACTTTTTAAGGATGTTTTAAATTGATAAAAAGTGATAGTAAGGACTTTAGTTGTTAGAAAAGATTTGTATTTTAAATAAATGCTGTTCTTTTTAACATTTTATTCATTAAAGAATCCTGAAAAAAGTATCACAGGTTACAAACAAAATATTAAGCAGCACAACTGTTGCCAACATTGATAATAAATCAGCATATCATAATGACATCTAAAGAATAATGTGACACTGAAGACTGGAGTAATGGCTGTTGAAAATTGAAAATAACATAAATAAATTATATTTTAAAGTATATTAAAATAGAGAACCATTATGTTAAATTGTAATAATATTTGACAATATTACATTTTTTTCTGTATTTTGACAAAATAAATACAGCCTTTGTGAGCATAAGAGACTTTATTGAAAAACATAAAAAATCTTACTGATCTCAAAGTAGTTAGTCACAAACCTTAACTCAACATAAATCCAAAGTTATACCAAACCTGACCTGAACCCCAAAAGCTTGTCCCATGGGCTTAGGTCTTCCTAATAGAGTTGACCGAAAAACAGCAAGTTTTTCCTTTGCATCCCCCAACATTCTGATAGCCAATTAGATTTATTTCCAAACAATGTTTACTCTCACACCCGTCATTTCAGTCATCCACTGCATGTGATTCCACTTGAAGATCATTCTATGAACTTTTATAAATACTTAATGTAGGTATGACACATTCTATATGAATGTTAAGCAGAGCTAATGCAAGTACTCTTCGATATAAACGTCAATTCAAACTGGAGGATCAACTCTGAGAGAGTGCTTTCATTTATAGAGCTATTCTGTCTCCATCTACGCCAGATGATGCTAAACACCAGAAGATGTTGATGCGATATGATGCCTCTTAGAAAACATCTTGTTTGGAGATGTTCTTTCTGGCTAATGGCACGCAAGTTATGACACATGGCATATTTTTCTATTACAGTCGAAATGGCATCACATTTGCATCATTTATGATGGGAACTGGAGCGTCAGACAACAGATGGCAAGACATTGATATGCAATAATGACCATTTGAAATAAAATCTCTCAATTTAGAACTCACTATTTTATATACTGTCATATACACATCTTAAAATACATGCAAAAAGGGGTTATGTGCAGATAACAGATCATGATATGGCAAAAAAATTGCCTGTGCTGTTTGTCATTAATGAGACAAAACGATAAAACATGCTCTCGTCTGTGCCATAACAGCTGCAGCCAGCAAATACTAGGAATATAATGGCAGTAACAAGATGTTATTTGCATGTCCGAAAATAATGTTCCTTATCATGACTGATCATATCCTAGGTCCATCTGAGCATTGTCATGTGGTCATTAGTCTGATGGTAAACACGGCGAAGGCTCCACAATGCTACAGCAGAGAATTCTGGGAAAAGATGACAGCTTATTAGGGTGGCCGAACCTTTTCATGTCAGTGCATTCATTTCCAATGGCTCAGACAGGAAGAGAGAGAGTGAAAAAAGTGTGAGAGAGAGACAGATAATAGATGGACAGGTGTCTGGGTGAAGAGGGGGCATGTGTCCAACAGCTGTTGGGCTGTGGGGAGAGAACAGGAGAGGAGGAGCAGGAGGAAAGGAAAGAGAAGAGGAGGAGGAGGCGGAGGAGGAGGAGGAGGAGACACAGGGCATCCGGGAGGAGGAGGAGAGGAAGCAGAGAGAAGGAAGGATGATTTGCTGCTGGCGTGAGAAATACACATACAAATGAACACAATTAGCATGTCACAAACATACACACACACTTAACACGAATTAACATACAAATATGTGTTCTGTCATGAACACACACACACATAACTACAGCTAATGAATACAAACAAATAGTGTATTTAGGGGTCTCAGTATTCTGAGCGTGTCAGGGTTGCGCAGCTTTCAGAGCTGAATGAAGAACGTTTTGTAACATTGAAATGGGAAACAGGATGCAGAATTGAAAATGCAATTTAATCAAACAAAAAGTGTAATTTTCAGTAACTTTTTCAGTAATTATTTATATATATATATATATATACAGTACACACACACACACTTGTGTGTATAATTTGCAGAAGAAAAAAAAAAAAGCTTAAAAAAATGACACAGCAAAAACCTGTTAATTAATTCCATTGCTATATACAGTGAAATTGCCATATGCAAGTAACATTACCATACACAGCAGGGTTAGAAATTAACTTTTCCATTAAGGGGCTATATTTGCCCCCTGGCATTTTTTACATCTGTGAGGGCAATTTTTATAATCAACTTATTGTTAGAACAACCATATGTTGTTTTTAATGTTAAATGCTTTAATGTACTCAATTACTTTAATCAAAATTTTAAACCGTTGTTAGTAACAACAGTCTGTTTAAAATTGTATCTCAGTTATACATGTAAAAACCAAGAGCTCGTAGGGCTGCAATATTATGACAAAAATCATTGTAGATTATTACTCTTTATATTGTAATAATGATTATTAATATCGATAAAGAAAACGTTGTTTCATTTTGGGCACACTGGTCCGAGTCACATTAGCCAAGTCTAGCACAAGTTATGCAAAAACCACCTTTATAATTACTGAAGCTGCGAAATTATATTTTATTTACATTATATATGCACTGTAATGTTTATGATGAGGAAACACGCTAGCATACACACTCATCAACAGCTCTGGCATTTTCTAACCCAAGCACCTCTGATTGGCCAATGCAACCCTAAATTCATCAGAAACACATTTGATTGGTTATTAGGCTCAATGCTAGGGGTGTGACACTTATCTCACGAGAACGAGACAAGATTTTTTATCTTTTCTTAAGAAATCCTCAGTGATGAAATATATAGGGAAAATAGTCCTTTATTCAACTGAAAAAGACAAAATGCAAAATGCAAAATGCAAAAAAAAAAAAAAAAAATGTAGGTGCATTTTAAACTTTATGAGATTAAACTTCCATTTTAATGAATTATATGCAGTAATAAACAACATTTAAAGAAGAGCTTCATGATTCTGGATAAATTGTGAATCCCAGTTGTTTTTAATAAATTGGAGACCACGATTCTCTCACGATTCTATAGAAAAAAAGATTAGAAAGCTAAACAAAATAATGTAATTTAGTAGTGGTTCTGACTGTTCATTGCTTAAGTCTTTTAAAAACATATTTTCATTTAAACAAAAAACAACAACAACAACAAAAACATTTAATACTGCAGTCAGTGTCTCGCTTCATTAAGACTTGTTTGACTATTGAAATCTGAATGAACGATTCAATGACATACTCTTCTTAAACGGGCAGTTGTTGCCACCTCCTGTCAAAATCGTTGTCATTCAGGAATAAGATTGCGTGGGTGTTTGAATCGAGATCTCGATATTTTAAGAATTAATCGTGTAGCTATAATGTAAACACTGCAAAATATTTTGCGAGGATATGGTCACAAGATCTCGCGAGACACATCAGATCTCGTCACATCCCTACTCAACGCTGCACAAAACAGCACATAAACGCAATCTGATGCAGTGTGGGCAAATGTAAATGTAATTCCACGAATTGACACTTTTTTCATTTATTTTCACATTTCATTTTAATCGCGACAGATGTAATACGTTGTTTAATAGTGTATGTGTATCTTTTGCCCCTTTGTCCTAAATTTATGGGCCACTGGGGCATTTTTGCCACAAGCCCTTGTTAATTGCCAACCTTGATATACAGTAGAATATACTTTTCAGTTTCCAAAACTTTCTGTGTCGCATCACGTCATTATATTTTACATTTATAATTTCATGTGGGTGTGTGTGTGCATATGCACATACACACTGTAACATATAACATAGAAAAAGAATTAATTTAAAACAAAATAACGGCTTCAAAATTTCAGTTGTACAACAAAATGTGAAAGCCTCTGTCAAGCACAGCCTCTTTTCTAAACAACAGACTTGACCTTACTAATAAAAGTCTGCTATCCTAAAAAATGGAACCCATGGCCAAATAACCTTCATGGTCTGTCTGCAAACTGACATCACGACTGAACAGCTCTATTTAACATCCTGTGCCAAATTCAGTTCAAGCTCATGACTTGAAAGGAAGGAGATTTTAAAATTCTAGATTCTGTAATGCTCATTACCAATAATATGTAAATACAAATAATAATATGTAAATAATATGTAAATATGACTAATAATATGCATGTATACAACTGGGTTTACAAATCATGTCTTTAAAAGGTAGTTTACCCAAAAATAAATCTAAAATAACCCATAGGGTTAATCTTCAGAGCACGAATCAAGATATTTTAATGAAACTTGAGAGGTTTCTGTACCTCCACTGAAAGTCCAGGCAACCAAACTTAAGATGTGAAGAGATAGTATGATCACTTTATATGATAAACAGATTTAATTAAGGATTTTATTCACATATAAAAAAAAGGTAGAAAAGCTGTCGCTGGGGCAGTACCTTTTCAAAAGTTGCTAATACGTACTCTTTAGGTTCTTAATAGGTATATTTAATAGGTATACAATGCACCCTTTAGGAGTAAATAAGGTACGAATGTGTACCTTTTGAAAGGATACCTTCACAACAACAGCTTTTGTACCTATTTTCTCAGAGCAGAAAGTGAATCACATTTGGTAAATACGGAAGCTCGCGTTTCTTTCTTTCTTTCTTTCTTTCTTTTTTATGACGCACTAAAAAAGCTTTTGTATTTGCTCTATTTTCTCAGAAAATAAGACACAAAAGCTGTCACCAGGGGTGTACCTTTTCAAAAGGTACCTTTGTACCTTATTTAATCCTAAAAGGGTGCATGTTATTACCTGAGATGCATTAGTATGTAAAGGGTATCACCCCGTGACAGCTGTTTTCCCCTTTTTTTTCTGAGAGTGCATGTATGTGTGTTTATATGTGAAAAGCCTAAATTAAATTTGTTCATAAAGCAATCAAATGACAGGATTTTGTTTTTTGGGTCATCTACCCCTTTGAAAATATAAAATGCAATGGGTTGTAGTAGCAGTACTGTATTAGCTGACACAAAATGTCATTAGCTCAGTATGAAACTTGGTTTAAATTTCAATTTTTGTAACATAAAAGCAGTTCTTCTACAACCAAAGCCAAAGACAGACTGACTGAAGGACTATAATCAAAGAAAGACAGAAAGAACGTGTGAAAGAGTGAAGGAGCTCTGGCAAGAGGAGAGGTAATCAGATGAATTCAGCGTGGCTCTGGGCCCTCACTGCTTTCATTCCAGCGGCAGCTGCAGTGGCTTGGGCTGACACCACTCTTGTAAAAGACCGTCCATTCGGAGTGTGTGTGTGTGTGTGTGTGTGCGCACGTGAATGTGTGTCATTATGTTGGGCTGCTCCACTGTGCATTCTAAAATAAGGCAACAGTGCCACCAGCAGGCCAAAATATTATAATAAAGCATTTTCCTCCTGTTATATTCTCATTGAAATGAAAGGGCGTTGGTTTTGAGCATAAAAGTAAACCGCACAAGAACAGACACACACACACACCCCCTCAAGGGGTAATGAGTGATAAGACAGAAAAACATTAAGTCTTATTTAGCCAGCTTAATCTGAAGAGCACACACTGAACTGAGCACACAGTCGTTGTTTTAAGACTAGTAAGATAACAAAAAGAGTGTAAATGAGAGAATGTTTAGCAATGAGTGTGCATCACATAGAAGAAAAAGAGAGGGAGAGACTGTAATGCACAACAATGCGGTGTGTAAGTTTGCTTAACTTCTTTCAGTCGTAATCAATAAAACACACATGCGCGAGAGTGTGTGCAGGGATGAATGTAGATCTGTACCGTAATTACAAAAGCCATCATTATACCACCAATTCAAGCAGCACACGTTCACAAATTACCCCTCTGGAGTCTTAACTTGCTCTCTCTAGTTCTCAATTCAGGTCATTTTGCGTGTTCCCTTCATTGGCTCATAATCTCCATCTTTCTCATTTTCTCCCTCATGTTGTCCCTGTTCTGTCTGTTCACCATCATTTCTGTCCTTTTCCTATTGCTTTCTCGCTCTCTCCCCGTCTCTTTCAGTGATGGCATGCTGAGCGGAGCTGTTACAGGCTGAATACTAAAGCGTTGATCCATATCAGCGGTGTTCAGCATCTAGAAGACTTCAGCCTGAAGAGAGAGAGAATCTAATACAGCACAATGGCATTTGCACACACGAACACACTCGATCACCTCTACACATATAGCCGGCACATACTCTTACATGAGATCTTTCTAAAAACTACTCAGTTGAGTCTTTTTCCTGTGACCTGAGAAAACAGGTGTCTTGTCTTCAGTGGTACACACCTTTTATAGCACATTTCACCTTTGAGTGCAAACAGTCTGGTGAAGCCGAACAGAACGGAATGCGTTTGTAGCTTTTCAGTCTCACCCTGTTGGAAAACGTTCCCGTAACCGGAGAAAACAGGTGTCTTGTCTTTAGGGGTGGCTATTTCTGAAAGCACATTCGGTGAAAATAGACTGGTGAAACTAAAATGTGTTTGCTTTCCCTGCTGGAAAAGCCAGGTCATACTGTTATAAGGTGGTCAAGCTGGTTTTTAAAACACAGCAGGTTTTGCTGGCCCAAGGTGGTCTACTGGCATAAACCAGATTGAACAAGACAGTTAATTGCTAAAAAAAAAAAAAAAAAAAAAAAAAAAAAAAGTTCCTTGGAGAAGCTAGAAACCAGATTTGGAGCTGGTTTTGAAGCCAGCCAGACACAATAAACCTCACAAGTAATTAAAAAATATCCATTAAATGAACAGTAAATATATGGCAGCTGCAGTTACCATCAGACAAAATAAAACAATGAACAAAAATTTAATAAAACTAAAATACACAAAATGAAAAGTCCCTAATGCACATGACTCACGTTACGTTTTACAGTAAAATTATATATCCACTATAAAAAATACTGTGTTAAAAAACACCAATTTCTAGGTTATTTGGCAACCCAGTGCTGGGTAAATATTGGACAGAACACATGCTGGGTTATTTTTTACCCAGCTTGTTGGGCTTTACACATTAACCCATTTGTGGGTTGTGCTGGGTCAGTCTGAAATTGAAGGCTTTTTATTTTAAATAATATGCACTGTAAAATCTGTTTTATATAGAAAGGACAAGAACAGTTTATATACAATATATTTTATTCAATGTCAAGTCAGTC